>NW_007257973.1:297125-337426 GCF_000164805.1 Carlito syrichta | reverse complement strand
GGAAGGATCGCCAGAGCCTAGCAGGTCAAGGCTGCGGTGGCCAGGAACGGCCACTGCACTCCAGTCTGGATGACAGAGTGAGACTCCAACTCAAAAAAAAAAAGAATTATTATAAATTTAGTTAGAGGTATCATACAGATTTTGTTATTGTGAAAATAATTTTCTTAAGGTTAAACATTTGAACATATCATATAGTTATTTTTAAAATATCCATCATAAATTCAGCTCTCTACTTAAACTCTCTTGTGAGTCCAGTTTGTTTCTAAGGAATTTTAATTTTAAAAAGCATATTATTTTCAATAAGTAAAAATGTGCTTTTTTTTTTTTTTTTTTAATGCTTGCTTTAATGAACTGCCTAGAACTTTTAGGAAGGTTTAAACATAGAGTGGTTATAGTAGACACCCTTTTATTCTGATTGCACAGAAAATCACATTTTGTGTTCCAGTATGATGTTTGCTATCATTTTTAAAAGTATATTTATTAAAAGGTGAAGTAAACTTCTTGACAATATTGACTTGCTAAAATATTTTAATATTAACAAATTTTTCTGCTATTACATTTATATTATTTTTTTCTTGTTGCTTGTTCATTCCATAGCAAATAAATTTGCTATTTTAAGCCTTCCTTGCATTTTCATGATAAACATTACGTCCATGTTTTTAAAAAGCATGTTAAATTCAACTGTTAGATTGATTTTTGTGTGTATACATATATATGCATGCACTTTATATTTGTGCATATATGTTCTCAAGTGATGTCATGGTTTGAATATTTGTCTCTTCTAAAACTCATGTTGAAATTTAATCTCCAATGTGGCAATATTGAAAGGTGAGACCTTTAACATGCAGAGCCCTCATGAATAGATCTATTCATTTATGGATTAATGGAATAATGTATTAATTAGCTAGCACAGGACTGGAAATATGGCTTTATATAGAAGGGAAAGAGAGACCTGAGGAACACACTCAGCCTCCTTGCCATGTCTTATCCTGTTTCATCTTGGGACTTTGCAGAGAGTCCCTACCAGCAAGTGGATTCTTGAACTTGAACTTCTCAACCTCCATGGCTATAAGTAATAAATTCCCTTTTAAAATAAATTACATAGCTTCAGGTATTCTGCTATAAGCAGCTGAAAACAGACAAATGAGAGTAACATTTATTCATGCTTTTTCTTTTAATTGTTGTCATTGTCTGGTTTTAGCTTAATAATGAAATAGAAAGCTGTACCTTCAAAGTGGTTAAAACATGTCCAGAGGTTGTGCATAGGTTTTTGCATACCAATTCAGTTTACTTGAAACACATGATCCTCTTAATTTTTTGGAGTTAATTTAGTTAAGTTTGTAATTTTTCTTACAAAAACATTTATTTAATTTCAATTTTCAAATATGTTGACACAAAATTGTACATAATATTTTTTGTGATTTTTTTTAAAAGTATCTTTTTGACATTATGTCCTTATCCAATTTCCTCATTTATAATATTATTAGTGTGTAACTTTTCTTTTTTAAAATTTGATCAGTTTTGATAGAACTTAGTCTATTTCACTCAACTAAGAACCATCTTTAGTCTTCTTTTTCTCCCTATTGTGTGCATATTTTTTTTCACAAAAATACATTTACACTATATAGCTTACTCTTCACTTAAAATATATATGTATATTAAAGATATTTCAATGTCAGTTCTTTTGAATGGCATCATTATTGTTCTAATTAAATATGCACAGTATATTATTTAATCAATTTACTAGGAATGAACATTCATATTATTTACAATTTTACAACATTCAGTTCTGTAATGAATACCTTTCATTGTATATATATATTACAAAGCTGTCTATCTTAGTAAGATGTATTCCTAAAAACAGAACTTCAGGAGAAAAACACACATTATTTAATTTTATTTTTACTACAATAATTCATTTTGTGGACATTGTCCCCATAAACAGATCTATCCAAAAAGTGTATTTATTTTCACATCTTTTTCCAACCATAATGTGTTGTCAAACTTTTTGTTATTTACTACTTTATAGTTGAATATTTATATTCCAATAAGCCCTTAATTTGAATATCTCTTATTATGTATAAGATTGAACACCATTAATTTTTTTTAATTAATAGGTGTAAAAAAGGTTTTTTATTATATACGATGGATATAAAATCGTTTTTGGTTATATACATATAGTGTCATATCATCCTTCAAAGCCTAACTATATTTGCCTTCTTCTTTATATTTTTCTTCAGCAGTAACCAAGCCACAGTAAAAAAACGAAAAAGAAAAAAAAATACAGAATTTATAACATAAACCAATCTCAGAGCATATTTAAAAATCAATATTTAGCTATGTCCAGTACATGTATGTCATCTCTAACTATTAACTGATTAGCAGCTCTTCAATAGCCTTATCCTGATTGTTTTCCACACACAGGTTATATAGTGACTAAGAATGAGTTTAACCTTTAGAAGAGCAGTAATACATATGTGACATGTCAATGATAATATTTCCCAGTAATTTGAGACTTGAAATATAAGAAAGAGAAATGTGCCACAGTCAGAGATAAGGCAATGATTTCATTCATAGGCCAGAGACATTGTGATATTTCCAGATAGGGAGTGCTGAACCTTTAACCTCATGGCTTTAGCTGATTTGGTTGTTACCATTTGATATTTCTATGAGCTCTTCTCTCATCACCACAGGCTGTGATCTCATTGTTTTTATTTTGTAACTTTTCAGGATTTTCTCTTTCAAGGATCTTTGGCTCTGGCAAATACAAGTTGTGCTTAATGATTTTCCATGATATTTCAAAACAGGTCTAGCATAGCCACATTCTCGACTCAAAAATCCTCTCCTCCTCCTCCATCATTATTCTTTCATTTCTTTTCCAGCTTCTACTGATTGATAGATAGTCTGACTACATAGCAAACTTGAGAAGTTATTTTTCAATGAAGATTTTGAAAATAACTGCATCCTCCTACCTGCTCAAAAGATATAGTAAGCAATAAAAACATGCATTCAAAAAAAGTCAGGATAAGAAAGTGTATGTGACAGATAAACACTTGCATTTCAGTGGTGCTGCTTGCCTGAACTGATAGGACTTGACTGTCAGATAATAAACTGAATAGATTGCCTACTTGTCACATCAAAAGATTTTAGTTTTATTCCAAAGATAAGGAGCAATGCAGATGTTCTTGTGATTGAGTTAAATTAAGCTATTTTGAGGAATTTTAAACTGCAAATTGTCAAATAAAAAGCAAATGCAGACTTAGGTAAGAAGAGCTTATTTAAAATGATTATTGCAAGAGAGAAAAAAAAAAGAGATTTGCCATGAAGGAGAGGTACAATAGCACCAGGGAGAATACGTAAAACATAAAATGCACAAGAATCTCAAAGGTCAGGCAGAAAATAGCTTTTCTTTAGCAGAAAGAAATGAACAAGTCTAGAAAGAATTGAGTGTGGAGGAGGGGGATAAAAGTGTAATCCATAGTTGATCAGGAAATGTTACTCCCTGAAGTCAGTCTGTGCTCAGCTGTATGTTGGTTCAGGGTTACTATGGAATAAATTCAGGGATCTGGTAAAAGAAGGAGGCTTTATTAAAGTTTGGTCATGTGAGGTATTTAGTTCTGTTTGGTCAGTGGGTGTATACAGTTCATTTATAAAGGAAAATATGGGAATTTAGAGAGGCTTTGACCTTGCCATATATAAATAAGAAAGATAGTAGTATTATCTAAGTCATACAAAAAAGAATGTTTCCTCAAATTAGGTGCACAACACTAATAAAGAAAATATGGTATATATGCACCATGGAATATTACACATCCATGATAAAGAACAAAATCGTGCCTTTGAAACAACACGGATGCAGCTGAGACCATTGTCCCCAGTCAATTATCACACAAACAGAAAACTGATGTTTCTGTATGTATGTTCTCCCTAATAAGCAGGCGCTAAACTCTGATTACACAAGGGCATAAGCATGGAAACAAGAGACACTTGGGACTCCTAAAGAGGGGAGGGAGAAGGGGGACGGTTAAAAAAGTGACTCACTGGGTACTATATCCACCAGTTGGGTCATGGGCTCAATAGAAACCCAAGCCTCACCATCATGCAATATATCAAAGTAACAAACTTGCACACGTACCCCTTGAATCTAAAAAATAAATAAAAAAGAATGGCTCCTTGCTGTAAGCTGTTTTAGAAACACCACAAGATTGTAGAAGAATTATTTTTTTAACCTTCATTATTATTCAAGACCACAAGGATTGGGCTAAGTTCAACATTGTCTAAAGAAATCTGTAATAATAAAAGAATCCACTGATACTTCCTAAAGACTGAATAGACAAACGCTAAACCCACAAATGACAATGAAAAAAATCAGGTATTTCCTCTTTAGGACTCGTGGGACACTCTAAGTATAGACATACGGAAAAATCTTGAGTTCCTTCAAGGAAAATTCCAGGCATCTAGTGAATCCTGAGAAGTAAATAAGCACCTTAGTAAGCAAGAAAGTACTAGTACTCTAAAATAACAGCCAAGGAGTTTAGAGTCATGGAATGATTGGTACCCCTACAAAAATGGAAGATAACCTCTTAACATTTGCCTCTGAGTTGTTCTTCTGAAACCCTGACCCCCACCAAATGGATCTGAAAACACGTGGACCTCAAATAAGAGGGAACTAATGGTTGAACTCTGATCATCATTCTTTGTTCTAAATTCCTTCACTGGCAGCCTGGAGAAAGTCAGAGCTAACATTTCTTTCTGTTGACCTTATATTTTTAAGCAAAGCTTCTCTTTCTTAACCAACTGCACATCAGAACATCCTTGAATCTATCTATGACCTGTAAGCCCCAATTTCAAGATAGCCCAGTCTTCTAAGCCAAAACCAATGTGTAACCTCCATGTATTCATTTATGATTTTTTTCCCGTAATTTCTGCTTTCCTGAAATTGATCCCCACCTTAAAAAATCCTTACATGCAAGCCATCTGGGAAGTGGGGGCTTTAGCAGTAGCTTCCTGAGCCTTCTTGCTTGATGCCCTGCAAATAAATGCCTTCTTTTCTCTTGCTGCAAACCTCAGTGTGGATATCTGGTCTTACTGTGCTGAAAAACCAGAAACCCAGTTCAATTCTATAATAAAAATAAAACTCTGATGTTCAACATCTAAAGCAACTAATCAAGAAGTCAAATCACAACTTCTGTAAAAATTAATTGAGACAAAATGGTCAGAACTTGGTCAATAACATCCAGCTTTCCTATTTGTCCCTGATCTCAACTCAGGACTAACAGAAGAAAACCAAATAAGCTTCCCAAACCAATTACATAAATATGCTGTGCTTCCAACTTTCCCATACCAACCATCTCCAGGAAGAGTAGTCCTGAATCCTGCCCTGTTTTTACTCTAAAATTTCCCCACTTCTTGTCATGACTTTGAGTCTCTACCAAATGCAAATGATGGTAGATGGTACCTTTGATGTAACAAGCTCTGAATAAACAGGCACTATTTGATACCATTTAAGTGGTCTTTGTTATTTTCCTGGAGGCTCTATTGAGACATATTGCACTGCCTGCCAATGTATATGGCAGTCTTCTGCCACGAGATACGCACAAAGGCTCCTTGTGCCTTGCTGTTCATGGCATCTGGTCCATGTCTATGTGGCAAGTTAACACTACATCAGAACTCAACCCTGATTTGAGTTTTTCTGCTATTTACTGTCAGTACATTACCTGAATTTTGTGATTGTTTCCAGTTGTTTGTCATCCTTGGTGGAATCAGAACATTCCTTTTAATCCCTTTTTGCTCTCTCTGGTTTAGTGTTGTGCTGTTTAAAAGTGTTGCTTGTCATAAGAAAGAGAGTCATGGGATAGAACACAAGCATGAGCTCTATAAGCTTGTGCTCAAACTGGTCTCACAGACACATGGGTTTACATATCAGACAGGTACATGTCACATAAACTCTCCTGTGGGTAACAAATAAAATTGGAAATGACTCTCCTCTTGCCTCTATTGCTATTTTCTGAGAGCTTAACTCTGACTAAAAAAAATGTTTTCTTTGATGATTTGCCTGCTTGGGGGCACAGATTGCCAGGTCTGCGTTTGGAGGCAACCACTTAACAAGTTGGGGACTCAAGACCCAAAGTGCACAAACATGACCTTCAACCAGCCACTACCAGCACTAGTAGGAGTTCTAAGGCTAGGTTTTCTCCAGGAAAAACTCCTCTTTCTATATGTACTCTCATTATAATTCTAATCATTGTACCTATCTTTTTAAATGCTATAGCTTCACTAAAGAGATTTGGATATTCAGAGATTGCTTGTGTGACACATTTGACTTAGATAGAGTTATTTATTTAGGAAATATCATAGAAAAAATGGGAACAAGATTACTTTGACTCAATGGAAAATAATTTTCGATTGGTATGCAGAAAACACAGAATAAAATTCTGATTTAAAAAGTCCTTCATTAAAAGATTATTTGGTCAAAGATAATGAGCAATTTGACAAACTTATGCACTAAAAAGCAGACTTATTTTTTAGTCAGTTTTCCTAATACTCAAGTTGCCTTCCCATATTCAATGCTTCCTCTTCCCCATGTCAGTTGCCTATAAAAATCTATCCCACTCACGTGTCAGGTATGCAGACAAGTGTAGAATTTAAACCTTGGGCCTGAGTTAAATTAAGAAACATTATTAAATATTTCCATAAAGTTGAACAAGACCAGAAACTATGTATAGAATAATATATAATTATTTTGGGTACATACAACACAGGGCTACCTGACGTTAATTTTATATCACTTATCATAAACAGTGACTTTAAAAAATAAAATATATTACCTTGAGCTCCTGTAGGTTAAAAGTACAAAGCAGGCCTTATTAAGCAAAACCAAGATGTTGTCAGAGTCATGTTTCTTTCTGAAGGACCTAAGGAAAAATCCATTTCCTTGCCTTTTCTAAGATTTATAGACTTTCCACTTTCATTGACTCATAGCCACTTTCTCCATTTTCAAAGTCAGTCACAGTGGGTCCAGCCTTTTCCAGGTTGCTGTGTTTCTGGTTTTCTTCTTCAATAGTCGCATGTCTCTTTCTCTAATCACAGCCCAGAAAGGTCTTCCACTGTCAAGAACTCATGTGGTTTGGTTAAGTCCTTCTGGGTAATCCAGGACAGACTTCCCATTTATGGTCCTTAATCTTAATAACATCCACAAAGCTCTTTGTGTTAGGTAACATAATTAGAAGTTCCAGATATCAGGATTTCCCTATAACTGGTATCTGAAAGGCCCACACATTAAAGAATTTTACCTATGATGCTAGACTCTACCCTGTCCCATACAGATATGATAAAAGGACTCATCTATTTCACCTAGACTTACCACCAACAAGCTATGGCCATTCTCTCAAATCTTTCTAAACCACCTCATCATGATAGTGTAACAGATTTTATCTATTGGTAGAGACACCAGAGAAGAACTACTCTTGAACTTTGTTAAAAGTGACCTGATTAGGTACTGTTTACAACAGTCACAGCAGTGAAACTTCAGGGAGTCAATCCTTAGGTTCCCATTTCACAATCTGAGGAGGCAAACCAGAATTACCGAAAATTAGAAGACTAATTCATTAGAAAACCTCCAACTATGGAGTCTCAGAAATTCTCTAGAGCCAGTCAGACTTCAGAAAACAACCCTACCTATGACCTTTGCAGATGATCTCAGATACTGAACAGTTTTCATGCTAGTACCTGAATTGCACCAAGATCTCTGTCTAGTTCCTGCTTTGTTTTCCATTTGCTTGTTTATAATGATTCTTCTCATTTTATGTAAACATCTGGTTGTAATCTACTAACGATGTCCTTTTCTTCTCTCTCTCTTTTTTCCTCTTCATGATAATTGTTGGGTCAGAACATACTTATTCTAGTGCCATTTTTAGATTCTGTTTCAAAATAGATCACAGTCCTCATGATTTAAAAAAAAAAAACTGGAAAATTTCAGTCTCACCAAAGGTGGACTTGGGAAATTACAATCAGTGAGGTTTCCATGCACCTACATTGACAAATGAATTCAAACAAATCAAACTGTGACTTTTCTAGTGTCCTTCTCTTCCAGAAAAAAGAATAAATTTCTATAATTTTTTGATTAGGCACTAGGAAATTATTCATTTGATTTTAGTAGCCTCTCTAAAATTCTGATGCAAATAATTGCTACCTGAAAGAAACAAAAGGAAATTCAAATTTGTAATCTAAGTAATGAAGGTCTTGCATGTGACTTCCCGTCTTGAATGATTCCTTTGTTCCTTGAATCTCTATGTTTCACTCAGATACCTTTCCCTTTGTGACCAGGATAAATGTTATTGAAATTTAGGAAAAATATTTCAAGACTTGACTATATACAGAGACTCTAAATTCAATAAATTCCCAAGGCTAAAAATTTCAACTTAGACAAAGACTAAAAGTTTTAACTTAGACACAAGGTCCAAAATGAAGCTAACTTTGATTATCTAAGCACTCTAACTGAAAATTAAATAATACTGAATCGTTTTTTCTGCAACAATTAGAACAATGATCCCTATGGTGAGAATTATAGAAATAATAAAGTCTGTGAAAAGCTTATACATTCTGGCAGGAACAATTATTAATATCACTTCTGCCCTACACAAAATACAGATCATTCTCAAATCTTTGGCATGATTAGTGACAGACAATTACATTGCTCTATAATTCTTGTTGGTTAATCATGTGCATCTGTGCCTTTACTAATACTTCCTTTTGTACTAAATCAGTGAAATAGACAAAGTAGAACAGTTATACATCAACTTAAGAAAAAACCTACTTTCCTTTCTAAGGTTAATCCTCAGAGCCTATGAAATTTGTTCTTTTGCTCCTTCTCTAGAAATTGTGGTTCTTGGTCCTAAAGCATCTTTCTAAAAAAATTTTAAAGATGTGGGGTACAATTCAGGGTTAGATACATAAGTGGTCACTGTACAGGTGAAGTTTGGGTCTCCCACTGGTCCTCACCTTCCCTGGTTTGGGGTCAGGTAACCTTATCAGTATTATGGGCTCCTCCTTTCCCTGGAAGGGGCCCTGTGCATAAGAGGACTAGTTATTGCTTTTATTATTATCATCATGTCCACAGTACTTAGTTGCATTCTATTCAGTGTTTTAGCTGCGTCTGTGCAGTGATTGTCTCAACAGATGATTGCTGTGACTTTGCAATATAGTTGACTGTGGAGACAATAGGACAACTTCTGAACAGTGGAGATTTGGATGTCTAACTTTACTTCAATAGGTCAACCTCTTTGAAAGTAGACTGGTTTAAAAAATGTGGTACATATACCTGATGGAATATTATGCAGCTTAAAGAAGGACAAAATTCTGAACTTCACAGCAACTTGGATGGATTTAGAGTCTGAAATACTCAGTAATCTATCACAGAAACAAAGAATTGAATAACACATGCTCTCACTCATAAGCAGACCCCGAATAATTATCATAATACTATAAGAAAAGGATTGGCAGTAGTGGGAAACTGCCGGGGGAGCACACTTCATCAGTCTCAAACCAGGTGGGGACCTTAGTAAGTCCCAAACTTTATCTGTACAATGACCATTTGTATACCTAACTCTGAATTGTACCCCACGTCCTTAAAATAAAATTTTAAAAAACTTTAAAAAGTGAGGAAATGACCCAAAGGGAAAATAAGAAACCAAATATACAAACAGACAATGACCAGTCCGTATCATGACAAGAGAGCGCTGAACCGCCACCATCCCAGGAAGCCATCCACAGACTCTGCAGCAAATAGTCCAGGAAAAACAAACAAACAAGGAAACAAAAATCTCTGCAGCAATTGTCTCAGAACAGTAATAACTTCTTCAATTATTTATAGAGGCAGAAAGATGTGATATCTTCCCTCATCCATCATAAGGGACACAGCTGGCACTCCTATAACAAAAGGCAGATTAACAAGGAAAACACATAAAGAATTTATTTCCTCAAAGTGTTATATAACATAGAGACATTCAGAAATGAAGTCTCAGGAAAAAAGTCAATTTTTATGCTTATGTTTGATGAAAAACTGACAATCATGTAGAAGTTTAACTGGATGAAAGGGTTAATCTAGTGGTAATAGACTGAGGAGAAAAACCTAGGAAGGCCTGTTTTCTCAGATTTGGATACGAGGCCAAAACCCTCTGGAATTAGGATCATCCAAAGAGAAGGAGCAAGGGAGAGAAAGGCCTTTCTAGATTTTTCTGACTTGCTTTTGGGCAAAAGCTTCTTGTTTCCATGATCAGTCTTGGAAAGAAGGAATTCTGATTTCTATGACTCACATCAGGTTGAGCATAAGGGGCCTGAGACAAGGGAGCAGGAAAAGACCTGAAGAACCTTGCCTCTTAGGCCTTTCCAATTTTCTTCAGTTCAAAGTTCTCAGTATATCAAGGTGCCATACTCTGAAATATTGTGCTCAGAGCCCCAACATTGTCATCAGTTTCTGAATATTTTTTTATCCCTGTTTTCAGCTCAAGAATAACCAGAGAAAGCACAGTATGTTCCCCCAATTAATTACAGATTGAGTATTCCTTATCCAAATCAGAAGCCTTTTACATTTTGAATTTATCCTGGATTTTGAAATATTCCCATATCCATAATGAGATATCTTGAGGATGAAACCCAAGTCTAAATTTAAAAATTGCTTATGATTCGTGTATACCTTATACACAGAGCCTGACGCTAATTTTATACAATATTTAAAATAATTTTGCTCATGAAACAAAGTTTTGACTAAATTAATTTTCTACTTGTGAATTTGGGAACATTTCAGACATCAGATTATTATATAAGAAATGCTCTACCTTTATACAATGCGTCCCACTTTCATGTGCTCTGTTTCTAGCTTCTAGCCCATGCCAACAACCTCTCCTAAGAGAGTTCCTGTAAGCTTCTCTTTTTTTTCATTATGAAATGTCTTGCTCCTTTGCCTGTCTTGGAATCTCTACCAAACACAAGTGATCATGGTTGACTCCACTGCAATAGAAAGCTCTGAATTAATAGCCTCTGTTTGTTCTCAGTTGGGTGATCTTCATTTATTTCCACAATATAATTTTTACATACAACTTTTAAACTGATTTGAATTTTCTTCCCAAAGTGCCTCTCCCATTAGAGTGTAATGAGATTCAGGTGGTGTGAAATTATAAGACCATTCACTTTGAGCAGTTTTGTATTGGCAGGGAGTTTATCATACCACAGATCATTCTTTCCTCTCAGGACTGGGTACACAATAATTCTCTAAACAGATTTTTCAGCACTCTGAGCACTCAATTGTTGTAACTTATTTTCTCTTTGTTTCTCAAAATGGAATTAACTGAAAAATGTCCTTCATCTTTAAATACATATAGAATATTGGTGTTCACAAAACATTTAAAAACAACAAAAATGACTTGTTTGGTAAGAAAATTTAGAATTAGCAAAAGGTTTTATGAGGTGTGTACAGTTTTGAACACTGTTTTGAGCACACTCTTCTAGATTTTAATTTTGACCTTTCATTGGCTTTGAGCCATTTTACAACTATGTAAATAGATCACTGACAGCAGTGTGAAATAATACTAGTTTAGTCTATGAACATGCAAACAAATTCAGTTCTGTGGAGTTTTAAATAAAACCTCCCCCTATTCAAAAGGTATTTCTATTTTTAATTCTACTTCATATAAAGTTGTATCTCTTTAATTTCTCCTTTGAACTAGTTGTAAGATTTACCATTTTTTTTTTTTTTTTTGGTCTTTTAGAGACAGAGTCATGTACTGTCACCTAGGTTGCTGAATAGTAGCCAATCATAGATCACTGTAACCTTGAACTCCTGGGCCCAAGTGATCTTCTGACATCAGGTGACTACAGCTGCATACTAAGACCCAACTAATTTTTTTTTTTTTAATTTTTTTTTTTCAGAGACAGGGTTTCACTATGTTGTATAGGTTGGTCTCAAATTCCTGGCCGCAAGGGATCCTCCTGCTTCAGACTTGCAAAGTTCTGGGATTGCAGGCATAAGCCACCATATCTGGTCTCTTGTTTTTATCATTCATAATGAGTTTAATAAAATACTTAATGCATGTTTATCTTATATCTATATTAAAGTCATAATTTTAGCTTTTTGAAAATTATTCTGTTATAGTTTTAAGTCTCTAAAAACACTGACAAAATTAAACCATATCGATTATCTCAGCTAAATGACAGTATACTTGTAAAGCAATTATTAAGTTTGTTATTCACACTACTTTCAAATTTTTAATGTTTAGAAATAAAAATTCTGAATATTTAGACATAAAGAGAAATAATTAGGTAATTATATGTAACATAATTTCACAGTTTTAAAAAGTCTACTTTAAAATAGAAAGAATTGAAAAGAAAACCTCTCCAAAAAAAAAAACTCTACTTTTCATTATTACCATGTAAGGCATTCATTTTAGTTCTTCAATGTCATCTGTATAAAAAAAATCTTGAAGATTATGTGGACAGCTACTTACTAATTTTGAGGTGAAAAATTGTCAGCAACCTTGTCATATTCTAAGTTTCCTTGTATATATCCCTTTCCCACTTTCCTTTTTTTGGCTATATAACCTGTGGCCACACATATGATTGCCTAAATCTCCACCATTATTGTACTATTTTTTTAAAGTTTGACAGAGTTTTTGGTTATATGCTAATTAAAATAAAAATACTTCTGAAAAATAATCCAACATAATAAGGATTGAAACCCATGACAGAGGCATTTTAAGAATTGGTAGAGTCAAATATGCCGTATACCAGCTTGCCATTTTGCCTGAATGAGGGAAAGTGGTCAAACTGGCAAAAGGATGCTAGTGTGCGATGTTTGGCTTCTTTGACCTTTCTCATGTTTTAGAGTTTAGTGAAACGTTCTATGTTTACTTCTGGCCATCAAATTCTTTGGAACCTGGGGCCACCCAAGTGATACACTTTCCCCCCAGTTGGCATTTTCTCCTTATGTCAGGATTCCTAGTCTCTGTATGTTGTTTCACTTTGTTGTGCTTTTTGTGGTTGCCATTACATTTCATGTCTACCTGTCTCTCACCATTCTTATCCAGATATCTGGGTGTCTTTCTCAGTCACAATCTGTCAGGTACTGACATTCTTCAAATGTCCTATTTAAATTGGCAAATAGAGATGGTCTCATCATTAACACATAAAACAAACCACAGCCTGGAATAGTGGTCACACAAAAAATGGGTGCTTGACGCCTGGGAAATCTGAACAGGAACAGTTCATTTACATTAACAAATGACAGTCTCCAAAGTTCTAATTTAGCGTAACCAGGGCTAAAGAAATCAGAGGGGGCGGGGGGAGGAGAGAAATAGCTTGGGGAAGAATAATGAGGGAGCCTTCATTTGATGGGGAGTTAAGCTGGGCCTGAATTAGTAATGTTAAGCACACTGGATAATTATGCATTAAAGGTAAATCAATAAAGCGGCAGAAAGCAAATAACATGGTGAGTGCCGGTGGGATAGTAGTTATTTTTCTGGGCCATTTAAGTGCAATGCAGGTTGGGTGAAGAGATCTTTGTAAATTGAGAAAGGTTTTTTCTCTTCTTTCTTTTTTTTTTTTTTTTTTTTTAAAGTTCTTTTTTTTTTCCTTTTTCTCAAAACCAAAAGATCATTTTTATTTAGTAGCATAAATGAGATGATATCCCTAAAAACTGATTCACATAGAGATCTAAGACCCTCCCTTCAATCAAGAACCTGAATAAATCTCTTCTTCCCCACCAGGGAAATTCTCCTTCACTTCATGCATTTATTTTGTGCAAGTTGTGCATCAAGAAAAAGTCATATAAGTGACTGGTAGGAGAAATTAAAATTGTAACCTGTGCCCAGACCTCGTCTCTTACTTGAGCAATTCAAAGAGATAAGTATTGTGCTTTATTCACATTTTGCAGATGTGAGAATTGAGGCAAACAAAGGTTAAGTATCACAAATGTTCTCGGAAGTTTGGATTGATCAAAGATTGGATATTGATTGGTCTGACTCTGGAGCTTGTGCCTTTAACTCCCTGCTTATTCTATCCTCTAAAGATACTTTTTAAAGGACTGAGGCATGGTGCTAGGAACGTGGGTTGAACTGAGAGTGAGGATGGGGCTTGAGAGTGATTCTAGTTTGCTGACTTTACCTCAGTACACTTGGTCTCCCGATGCAGATAGAATATGATGTTAGAAGCAGAGAGTCTGAAGCTAGACTTCCTCTGTCTAAAATCTAGCTCTGTTGCATACTAGCTGTGTGACTAAGAGAATGTGATAATATTGATAAGCATGTAATGGAGTAGTTGTAGGAATTGAAGTTACATATATAGTTGTAAACAAATATTTATTTATTAGGTGCTATTATTTCTTTTTATAAATAATTATATTTAATAAAAACATGCTTGCAATTGGTTAGGTGTTTTATGATGGATCCCAGTTAAATTAAGATTTGATTATACATGTATGCATGTAATCTATTATAATGTCTAAGTCTTTTTAATGTCATGAGAAACAGACTGTATCTTATATTTCTGAATTCTTCAAAAATCTGAACATGAAAATGTCTTAGACATTAAAAAAAAATTGGCTGTTTATAATTAAGGATATCAATAATTAAAATGTTTGGTGTCACTTGTACTAAAAGTCAGTGAGAGGAAAAGAGACTGACATGAGAAGGTTAAATTAGAAGAATAGGCTACATAATGTCAAAGGACCTGGATTTGAAGTTCAACTTTGGAGTTTATCACAATATATGTACTTGGACTATATGTTCTACATTTTTGAAGTATAGTTTTCTTTTTTGCACTATGGTAGTAATAGTGTGAAATTGGCAGGACTGTCACAAGAATGAATGAATTATTTAAACATAAGCAGTACTCTCAATAAATGCCAGCTAATATTTATTTGTTATGGCCTCGGCTGCTATTAAATGTTTACGATTAGACAGTTGGACAAGATAAGCCCTTTTAGCTTTCATCTAGAAATTCTAGTCACTGGTTTTCTTTGTGAATTTTATTTGAGTATGTTTACTTACTTAGAAGTCACAAAAAGATAATCACGCATGATGGTAATATACAGACCAGCAGCACTTATACTGTATTATCTTATAAACCAAAAGCCCATTCACTTTTGATGTCTGTCACTTTTATTTTGCATTAATCTAGTCTTTTTCTTTTGCTCACTTCAGCTCTCTCTCTTTCTGGAGAAAAAAAATTATCCGGAAAAGTGAATGGTAAGAGAACATCTGAAGGATAAGTAGCAGTTAACTCGTTAGACTACAGATGAAAAAACAGTGAAGACAGAGAAAAGGTATATGCAAAAAGCCTGTGGTTCTAGAAAAAAATTGTAAGTAAGAGTACCTGAAAAGTTGGCACCATGATTCAACATCAGATGGTGAGACTATTACATGAAAATGTTGAACTGAAATAAATGCTGAACTGAAAATATTAAAATAATGCTGAAATGAATCAAATAAATCAAAAATGTGACACAAAGATGTAAAGGTGCAAAATGAATAAAATAATAAAACAACATAAACATATTTATGACCTATATGACTAGCAAAGGGTTAATGTCCTCACTATTAACAATGATCATCCAAGAACATTCACATTTTTTCATTAATTCTTTTTTCTCAGATCATTTTATGTCTTCTGGTGAGGATTTACATTCTTTTCACAAAGTTATATATTTCCTTTGTAACATGTTCTTAAAGATTTTAAAGATTTTAAAATATTTTATAACTTTGTAGCTACTTATAAATATATATATATAATACATATACATATATTTTTATTTTTACTTTTTTTGAGGAGGAGTCTCACTCTCTATCTCAGGCTGGAGTGCAGTGGCACATTCATGGCCACTGCAGTCTCAACTTGCTGGGCTCAGGTGATCCTTCCACCTCAGCCTTCCAAGTAGCTGGAACCACAGGCATGTGCCACCATATCCAGCTGATTTTTTAATTTATTCGTAGAGATGAGGTCTCGCCATGTTGCTCAGACAGGTCTGCACCTCCATGCTCTGCTAATTTTTTTGATTCTTTATCTTTTCATCTATTACTGGATAGTGAGGTTGATTCCCTATCTTGGCTATTGTGAACATTTCTGCAATAAACATGGGGATGCAGATGTTTCTTTGATACACTGATTTCATTCCTTTTGAATAAATGCCCAGTAGGGGAATTGCTGGATCATATAATAGATGTATCTGTAGTTTTTTAGAAACCTCCATACAGTTCTTCAGAGTGATTATACTAGTTTACATTTCCACCAATAGAGTTCCCTCTCCTCTGCATTCTTGCCAGCATTTGTCATTTTTTGTCATTTTGATAATAGTCATCCTAATTGAAATGAGGTGATACTTCATTATGGTTTTGATTTATATTTCCTGATGATTAGCAATGTTGTGCATTTTTCATGTATTTGCTGACAATTTGTATGCCCCCTTTTGAGAAATATCTGTTAAGATTATTTCTCATTTAAAAATATTTGTATAAATGTATGGGGCAGAAGTGTAATTTTGCTATATGCTTAGATTGCATAGTGGTCAAGCCAGGGCTTTAAGGATATCCATCATCCAATGCTCTCACTCTTTTATCTTTCCATATCTTCATTGTCTCTTATTCCAATCTCTACCTTCAAATGTATACACTTTCAGTGCCTACTTATGAGTAAGTATATGTAATATTGCCTTTCAGTGCCTGGCTTGTTTCAGCTAAGATAATGACCTCTGGTTCCATCCACGCAGATGCAAATATCAGCCTGTGTCTAATAAATTACAGTTGGCAGGCTGTAAATTATAGAAATAGATCAGAAAAAGAAAAAATAAAGAGACTCAAGGAAAAATATGGAAGGGAAAGACAGATAATAAAGTGAAAAAACATTTAGAATTTCAAAAGGAGTGAAAAAGGGACTAAAACAAGAATTAAAGTAACAATAATTGAATATTTGTAAATATTATAAACAAAAAAATCACATTCAGGCTTGTTATAAAAATCTCAAAAAAAGAAAGAAAAGGAAAATATATTAAAAGAAACTAGAGGAAATGTTAAGGTAATATATTATCTTCAAGGAAACAATTAGACATATAATTTACTTATTAAAAGAAATGAGTAAAGTTAGAAAACCGTGTAGCATTATCTTTAAAGTGCCAAAATAAAACAACTGTCAAACTAGAAATCTAGAAATTGCAAAAATATACCTTAATATTAATTTTTTTAAAAAGAAATTTTCAGTTCAAAAACTAAGACTTTTTGTCATGCGGAGACTTTCGCTAAAGGAAAAGCTTCTTTTGGCAGATATAAAATAATTTCTGCCGGGCTCGGTGGCTCAGCTTGTAATCCCATGCTTTGGGAGGCTGAGGTGAGTGTATTGCCTGAGCCTGCAGATTCAAGACCCACCTGGACAACTTGGCGAGACCTCATCTCTACAGTAAATCAAAAAATTAGCCAGGCACGGTAGCACACGCCTGTAGTTCCAGCTACTTGGAAGGCTGAGGTGGAAGGATCGGCAGAACCCAGCAGGTTGAGGCTGAGGTGGCCGGGAGAAGTCACTGCACTCCAGTCTGGGCAACGGAGAGAGACTCCAACTCAAAATAAATAAATAAAAAAAATAAAATAAAATAATTTCTGAGATAAGTTCAGACTGTCACTAAGACAGCAAATGGGGAAAAAAAGTTAAATTCCTACTAATTGTATAAGTCAATAATAATGCAATGTGTGGCTTATATGGAGATATGTGTATTGTGTGAGTGTGTGTGTATGCATAAACTCTATAAACTATGTATAAACTATAATTTACTATAATTAGGAAGGGTGGTAAATTAAGCCAAAGCAGTTTAAGTTTTGTGTGTGTGTGTTCCTGGGAAGAGGTAAGAATACAAGTAAATTTTGACTCTTGGTTATTTCAAGAGGAGCTTCACAATCTCTAGGCTAGTACTGAAATAGGGACCAAGCACTTAATTCACAGATGCCAACACCAAAAGTACAAGTTATAAAAGAAGAGGTTTTATTAGTCAAGAGCCAGGCTGGCAGCCACTTGCCTGATGGGCATAACAGTCCCACAGCAAGGGGCCCCCATTAGCTATAGGGGCTTGTGTAAGTGGGGGAAAACCACATTGGGACTTTCCAAGTGGGCCAAACTGCAACATTCTGGAGACCTAGGTACCTTTCAAGCAATACTAGCGGGGTTCACAGAAGTGAAAAACAGCTGTTAAATAGTTTAACCTAGCCAGCAGGTGCTGTTGCCAATTTCCAGGAAGGGAACTTTTTTTTTTTTAACTGTGCAAAAGTTGAGTACATGCTTAGCCTAATTTTTGACATTGTAGATGTCTTTTTAAGCCCCCTTCCACATTCCCCCCTCTCAGTTGTTCCTGGAGTCAAATCATTGACTCTTTATATAGAGGATTATATTGAGTTCTGAGGACTATTAATTTTTCTGATGATATATTATTTTTAATATAACCAAAGAGGTTTATGTATGTGTCTTGGTTTTTCCAAGGAGCAATAGTTTCGTAACCCCATGCAGCACAGTGGTATTGTCCTGCTTTGTGGCAATGGACTGATCCCAATGCTGGGCAAGCATAAAAACCAACAGATTTAAGTCGTTTTTCATATGCTAAGGTGCCGCATTCGTCAGTGTGTGTGCCCCCGAAGGTTAGACCTGGCCATAATTTACAAAGGTTAAAATTAAAGACAGGCTGCCCATTTCCTCTGTAGGTTGCAATTACGGCCCCGGTGACGGTATTTTTCAGTTCCCAGGAATAGTTCCCTGGAGTATAGGGATTATGTGGGTTAGGCCAATAGGCCTCAAGCTGGGGAAAGTATGCAAGGAATATGATTAAGATACCGGGACCCACAAAAGTCTTATCTTTAGAGGATTTTCTCCAATAGCTGGTTTGACAACTTTCCATGTTTCCGGGGGCGCGGTGGTGGCTGCCTTTACTTGTGAATGATGAATCCAGAGGCGGACCGCTGACTTTGACAGCTGTAGGAGTAGTAAGGATCACTATGTCAGGCCCTTTCCACCTTAGGGTGAGAGCATCAGCTTTGTGCCATTTTATCCAGACTGGTCACCGGGCTGGAACAGGTGTGGATGTTCTGCAACCAGTTTCCGGAAGGCTGCCTGCACAGTCTCAGTGACAGCTTGCTGAACTTTTTGAAGAGTCTGCAGTGACTGAAGTAAATTATGATTAGACAGTTATAGTGCTTTTTCCACTCCAATATTTGGAAGTAAAGGCAGGGGCCATCCAAACAGAATTTCGAAGGGGGTTAGACCTTTGATGTAGGGGGTACACATGGCCCTTAAGAGGGCATAGGGAAGGAGTGTTACCCAACCTTCACCAGCCTCCAGGGTTAATTTGGTTAAGGTCTCCAAAGCATCCGATTTACTCTCTTTACCTGTCCTGAACTCTGGGGATAATAAACACAGTGTAAGTTTTAGTTTATCCCCAAGGTTTTTGCAATACCTTCAGTAAGTTCAGAAATGAATGCTGGGCCATTATCTGAGCCTATTGAGATAGGTAGACCATATCTTGGTATGATGTCATTTAAGAGTTTCTTTACTGTTACAGAAGCAGTTTCAGTTTTTGTAGGAAATGCCTTGACCCATCCCGAGAAGGTATCTACCAAGACCAATAGGTATTTATATTTATATTGCCCAGGTTTGACTTCTGTAAAGTCTATTTCCCAATGTCTCCCAAGGGTTAGTCCCCTATCTCAGACCCCTTGGGTGGATACACTGACCTTAGCATTATTAGTCTGCTGGCATGACACACAGCCTTGAATGAGCTCCTGGGTGAGCTGGTCCAAATGACGGAGATCGAATTTTTTTCTCACAAGTTCAGTTAGTTTTATCCTTCCCAAATGAGTACCTTCATGGAGCTGCCTTAAGATTTGTTGTCCCAGGACTCGAGGGAGGAAGTTTCTGCCATCTTGAAGTTGAAGCCATCCATCTGGGTTTGAGGTTATCTGCAATTTTTGTGCAGTGAGGAGGTCCTCTTCTGAATATTTTGGTGGCTCACATAGAACCGGAGGAAGCAGCACCAGCAGGCAGGTGGTTCTGCGGTAAGCAGCTTCTCTGGCTGCTTGATCTGCTTTTCTATTTCCTATTGCCTCTTTTGAGTTTCCTTTTTGGTGGCCCAGGCAATGGATGATGGCAACTTGTTTGGGGGCCCATACTGCTGCCAGGTAGTCTAAGACCTTCGTTTTATTTTTTATAGTTTTCCCCTCTGTGGTGAGTAAATTCCGCTCCCTGTAAATTGTCCCATGGATGTGTGCAGTTGCAAATGCGTACCTGCTGTCAGTGTAGATGTTGACAACTTTTCCTTCACCTACTTTTAGGGCCTCAGTTAGGGCAATCAGTTCTGCTTTTTGGGTCGATGTTCCCTGAGGAATAGGCTCAGCTCAAATAGTTCCCTGTAGAGTGACCACCACTGCCCCTGCATACCTTACCCCATTCTGGATGAAACTGCTGCCATTCGAGAAAAGCGTTATGTCAGGGTTTGTTCTTGGGACATTGGTTAGGTCCCAGCGCAGCTTCTGGAACTCAGTTGTTTCATAACAACAATGCAGATACCCCATGGGACTTTCTTCCAGTAGTAAAGTTGCAGGGTTCAAGCTGGGGGTATGCTGGAACTTGATGCAGGGTTGATCTAAAAGCAGTGCTTGATAATGAGTTATTTGGGCATTCGAGATTCCACTGTTTGCATGACTGTGACAGTCAGATTCTGCCCCAATGTTAGTTTGTGTGAGTCCTTTACTAACGTGGCAATGGCTGCTATAACCTGCAGGCAGGGTGGCCAGCCCGAGGCTACCAGGTCCAGTTTTTTTGACAGGTAGGTGACCGGCCTATTCCATGGGCCGAGCTTTTGGGTTAGGACCCCCAGGCGATGCCTCGTTTTTCATCCACATAACGGTGGAAAGATTTTTCAATATCTGGCAAGGCCAGGGCTAGAGCTGAGACCAGGGCGTTTTCAAGGGCTTGGAAAGCTTTGTCTCCCTCTGGTGTCCATTTAAAATTAGCCTCTGGTCCCTTAGTTATTTCATAGAGGGATTTTGCGAGTTCAGCAAACTTAGGGATTCATAGTCAGCAGTATCCTACAGCTCCCAAGAATTCCCAGACCTGCCTTTTGCTTTCTGGGGCTGGGATGTCTGCTATAGCCAGAATGCACTGGGCAGTCAGGGATCTTTTACCTCCCTTGAGGTTATACCCAAGGTATGTGGCTTCAGTCACACAGAGTTGAGCCTTTTTTGCTGACACCCCTTACCCCAGAGTCTGAAGTTCTTTAAGCAGGTACCTGGTGGCATAAAGGCACTTACCTTCTGATATGGCTGTGATTAACAGATCATCTACATACTGTAGCAGAGTTGCTTCAGGGTACTGTTGCTGGAAATATCGGAGGTCTTGGCGGAGAGCTTCATCGAACAGCGTGGGAGAGTTTGTAAATCCTTGTGGGAGTCATGTCCAGGTTAACTGGCCATTTTCCCCTTTTTCAGGATCTACTCCATTCAAAAGCAAACAATGGGATACTGAAGAAGGCATCCTTAAGGTACAGGACAGTGTATACCTGCCTCTCTGGAGTTAACTCACTGAGGAGGGTGTACGGGTTGGGGACTGTGGGATGGATATCTCCACTCGACTGATGACCTTCCTGAGGTCCTGGACAGGGTGGTAGTCTCTGGTGCCTGCCTTTTTGACAGGAGGAAGGGGGGTGTTCCAGGATGAGTGGCACAGCACTAGGATTTCAGCTTCCCAGAGACACTGGATGTGGATTGCTATGCCTTTTCAGGTCTCTGGCAATATAGGGTACTGTTTTGCCCTAATGGGTGTTGCCTGACTTTTGAGATGTACAATGACTGGTGGTTGATAGGATGCCAGCCCAGGGGAGTTTAAGTCGTTCCAGACTTGGGGAAACTCAGACTGCAGCTAGGCCAGCAATATGGAGTTTGAAGAGTCAAGAGGGGCCCCACCTTCTGTTAACACGTATTCTTCACTTAGGGGAACAGTAACAAGAATTTTTGATGCCCCAGGTGGGTTTAGGCTTACTGCTGCCATGGTTTTCTCAAAACCTATGTTGGCCTTAAGCTTGTGTAAGAGGTCACGTCCCAGGAGCAGATACAGGTAGTCTGGCATTACTAGGAATGAATGAGCTACTTCCCCTTTTCCCAAATTTATTGTTTTTTTGGTGGTCCAAGGGCATAATTGAGTCCTGGTTGCCTCCTGGACCAAGGAATGCTTATTCTGAAGCAGGCTGTTGTACTTTTGGAAGACTGAATACTCAGCCTCTGTGTCCACTAAGAAGTAGACAGAGCTTTCCCCCACCATAAGTTTCACACTGGGCTCCTGGGGGGGGGGGGATTGACAGAGCCCTGGCTCTGTCAGTCAGTTTGTAATTGAAGCACAGCAGTAGATTTTGGTGGGCACCCCCCTGGAGGGCACTCTTGTGGTCGGGGTGGCCTGTCTGGGCAGTCTTTTACCCAGTGCCCAATTTTTTTTTACAGTAGGTGCATTGATTTTTTGCTAGTGGAGTTTTTCATCTGGTGCCGGTTCCTCTTTTCCCTGTTGGCTGCTTGGGTTTAACTTTCTGTAAGGCTGCTGCTACTACTTTGGCTATCTTTTTGGTTTGTTGGTCTTCAAGTGAGTCCCTGGTCTTATAGACCTCCTGGGGTACCTCAGTTAATTCTAATAAACTTTTCTTTCCAAATCTTTCAATTTTCTGCAATTTCTTTCTTATATCAGGGGCCAACTGGGAGACAAAGGCTATAACTAAAGCCCTCCGATTTTCTGGAGCCTCTGGGTCTATGGGAGTATACATCCAATAGGCCTCCTTAAGGCATTGCGGAAAAGCTGTGGGAGATTCCTGTGGGCCCTGAGTTACCTCACTTACCTTAAACAAATTTGTGGCCACCTAGCAGTGGCCTGGAGACCCCCCATTAGAGTCTGGCAATAGGTGGTGGGACACTCCCTACTGTGATCAGTATTCAGGTTCCAATTAGGTCTCTCAGTGGGGAAGACACAGTTCACATGGTCCAGCTCTGCCGGTCTGCTTTCTGGTCCCAGGACTAATTTTCTTGCCTCCTGACAGATTCATTCTCTTTCCTCCACAGTAAAAAGGGCTTAGAGGAGCTATTAGCAGTCATCCCAAGTGGGCTGGTGGGAGAAGAAAACAGTTTCTAAAAGGCCTATGAGGCTCTGGGGTTTTTCAGAGAACACCGATTTTGGTGCTTCCAATTGTAAAGATCACTAGTAGAGAAAGGGACATAAACCATAAAGGGCTGGCCTCCCAAACCTCCTACATCTAGTCCCAGGGCCTGTCTCAGGGGGAGGACTGTGGAAGTTTGTGGATCTGAGATCCCCGAAGATGAGTCAGGGCTAATTGATTTATTGGGGGTGGTTGGGCCCTTGGGAGATGCATGGGGAAGAGGGGGATAAAGGGGCTGATACGAGGACCCCCTCCTGGTGAGTGACAGGCTGAGAACCTTGTGGGCCCCCTGCTCCTGCTCAAATGTAGAGTAGGGTGGGGGAATTTCATCATCCTCCAGTGGGCTCTGGAGGACTGGAGGTTTGGCTTTCGGACTTTCCTGTAGGGCTAAAACGTGAGAAGAATTAGCTCTCTTTTCGGCTTTCTTCATCCATGATGGCTGCTGCATTACCAGGAGGTACCAGGCAGTGATGTACGGGATCTGGTCCAGGTGGCAATAATAGATGAGCTGTCGGACCTTCCCCACTATGATAGAGTTGAAGGTCCCCTCCAGTAGCCAGCTGCAATTAGGAAATTTGGGCCATTCGAGGGAACAAAAGGTGGTTAGGTTTCCTTGGTTTACCTGATAACCTGACTACTGTGCCGTTCCTTGGAAATCCTTGAAGTGGCACAAAACCAGTTGTAGAGGGGTGTCAGGCTTAGAGCACTGCTGCCCCATAATATTGATAGCAATGATAGACACAATAGTGACTAATACTGAACAAATAAAGACAATAACACAAACTGAACAGAGAGACCTAACTGCCCAAGGGCAATACCAGAGAGCCCAGTGATGTCTCACTGGCACCTCGGACCCAGGAATTAGTGCTGTGTCCAGTTTTTCTGTGGGCCCAACCAGAAGTGTGCACAAACAGAACAGGAACTTGACTCACCTCTCAGAGGGCTCTGGGGACGTTGTGAGTCTGCCTGAGACAACAATCAGCCATTTGCGAGTCCACAGACTCACCAGGCCTGACGAACACTGAGGATTGCAGGTATGGAGACCCACAAAGTCAGCTGGTGATTGGGGCTGGGATTAAGCTCCCGTATATCCTGGACGAGCCCCCAAATGAAATAGGGACCAAGCACTTAATTCACAGACGCCAACACCAAAAGTACAAGTTACAAAAGGAGAGATTATATTAGCCAAGAGCCAGGCTGGTGGCCACTTGCCTGCTGGGCATAACAGTCCCACAGCAAGGGGCCCCCATTAGCGATAGGGGCTTGCTTAAATGGGGGGAAATCACATTGGAACTTTCTAAGTGGGCCAAACCGCAACATCCTGGAGGCCTAGGTACCTTTCAAGCAATGCTAGCGGGGTTCACAGAAGCGAAAAAAAGCTGTTAAACAGTTTAACCTAGCCAGCAGGTGCTGTTGCCAGTTTCCAGGAAGGGAACTTTTTTTTTAAACTGTGCAAAGGTTGAGTACATGCTTAGCCTAATTTTTGACATTGTAGATGTCTTTTTAAAGGTCCCTTCCACAGTACAAAGTTAGTTTTGTAAAAAATAATGTGTTTTATGATCATTTGAGTTTTTGTACATGTTACTCTGTTTTCTGAAAAATTCTTCCATTTAAAAAATACAATAAACTTCTATTCCTTTTTTATAATGACATTCAAATCTCAGTTATTTGCTTAAGAGAGCTCTGACATTCATAACCTGATCAGATCAATTCCTCTTTGAAAATCATTGTGATGTGTATGTTTCTCTTTTTGTTGATATATCAAAGATTTGTTTAATGTTGAAATCGTATGAATAAATTGGCAAAGGTTATATGGCTAATTAATGGCAAATGCAGGATAAAAATTCTGAACTCCTGGTTCTCACCACCACATATTTCTTATGATATTGCATTGTATAGCTCACATCTTCTTTTACAAAGAACCCAAACTTCAGTGATCAGATTTTTGCTAAACTACTATTATAATACACAATGTCACACTCATTGTTGCTATCTGTTTTATTTATGCCTTATAATCCCCTTGCTAATATAGAACATTATAAATGTGAAAAACAAATTCTCTGGTTAGTATCAAATATTGTAATTAAAGTGTGCTTGTGTGTACATATTTACCAGAATTACTTTTGTTTCTATGTGTGTATGTGAATAAAGCAAAGAGATATATGTAATGAGGATAAACATTTCATATTTTTAATGATAATTTTAGAATCTTACTTTGCTTAAAAAATAAAAGCTACATATTTTTCTATAGTGAAATACAAGATTATTCCTTATCCATCCACACAACAAAAGATTATGAAAATAAATAACTACTCAAATATTTAAATTGTATTACTTCTAACTAGTTTTTTTGTTGAAAGAAAGGGGGGAACCCTATATTTTAAAATGGAAATATATGATGGCTAAATGAATTTAATTTGATTATATAGTTCATGAAGGAAGCTATAGAGCTGGATGGTATACAGATTTTATAGTTTACCTATTGATTAAGATTATTAGAAGAAAAACTGTTTTGGAAGAAAGGGTAATATATTTTGAGTCAATCCAAAGTATTTTATCTGGAAGGATAAAATCATGGGAAGCCCTTCTTGAACTGATGAAGAGTTGTTTCTGAACCATTGGCTTAAATTTAGTCCTCTGGAAAACAATTAGCAACCAGGATAATGTGGAATAATTCATGCATAGAAAAATTATTTTGAGGAAAAAGTCACCAGCAGTGCTGATAAAATGAATACTAGGATTTCTAGCATCCTTTGGGAATTATGTGAGGTTACATCAGGCTCTTTATATTTGAGTTAGAGTCTTTACTCTCCTTTAATTATGGTACTCTGCCATAATTCCATAACTTCTCTCTGCTTTTGGTTCTAAACAAAGATATTTTGATTTATCTGAAAATTCCTTTTTTCAGAATTATTATTTCTAAAAAGTTATTGTACAGTACAATAAGGTATTGGCTACTCTGTCTGTTTTCTACTGGCATAACAAAATACTCAAGATTGGATAATTTATTTAAAACAGAAATGTATTTGGCTCATGGTTCTGGGAGCTGGGAAGTCCAAGTACAGCACTAGCATCTGGTAAAGGTCATCTTGCTGCATCATCCCATGACAGAAGATAGAAAAGTAAGAAAGCATCAGAGCAAATGAGAGGGAAAAAAAATTATCCTTTTAAGAGATACTCATGCCTTTGATTGCTAACTCACTCCAATAATAACAGCAATAATCCATTCATGAGGACAGAGCCCTAATGACCTAATTACCTTTTAAAGTTCCCATCTATTAAAACTATTACACTGGGGATTAAGTTTTCAACACAAACTTTGGAGGACACATTCCAACCATAGCAATTACTGCTACTTCCTCTTTCTACCATTCCTGATGAATATATATGTTACAACCACATTTAATTTAGGTGACTTTGAGGCTGGGTGCAGTGGTTTACACCTGCAATCCCAGCACTTTGGGAGACAGAGGTGAGAGGATTGCATGAGCCCATGGGTTCAAGATCTGCCTGAGCAACTAGGCAAGACCTCATCTCTACAATAAATAAATTTAAAAAAAATTAGCCAGACATGGTGGCTCACACCTGTGATTCCAGCTACTTGGAAAGCTGAGGCAGTAGGATTGCCTGAGCCCAGAAGGATGATGAGGCTGTGGTGGCCATGAGCATGTCACTGCACTCCAGCCTATGTGGCAGAGTGAGACTGTGACCCAAAAAAAACAACAACAACAACAACAAAAAACAAGAATTTAGGTGGCTTTAAATTCTAGATGATCTTTTTGAGCCCTCACGTATGAACTAGGTGATACACTTAACTCACTAAATCTTTTAGTACAGTAGGATTGATCTCAACATAATGATGATATGTTTATCAATTCCCAACTTGGGGGGATTTAAATCTTCCATCACTTGATCCCTCTATCTGGCAAATGTGAGCAGTGATAACAAAGATTTGGAGGGACACATCAGGCTTTAAACAACACAATGGTCATTACTGAAAATACTATTCAACTATATGCTAGACTAATGCATTGTACTTAATACTCTTCTGAGTTTCTATCAATAATATAATAGCATGGCTGTTGTAGTCATCCCTCCTACATTATCCTATTTATCATCAGATTTAATAATTGTAGAGACACTATGTCACTATTAACATAAATCACAGATTGCATCCAAAGCATATATAGTCTGTCAAATCTCTTAATAAGAAATTAATAACCAGAATTCTCTTTAGCTGTTAATTAAATTAAGCTAAAATTTCCAGTTTGATCAGAAGGGCACTTGCTCCAATCTTATTTTATTTATTAAATTTAAGTTTTTTGACCTAGGGAGAAATGCTTTGATATATGGTGGATCCAATATAATTAAATGGTAAATTTATTTATAAAATGTCATATGGGATATAGCATCTTAAATAATCTTAAAATTATTATTTAAATTAAGACGCTAATATAGTCTCATAATTTAAAAGATGATTTTATGTTCAAACATTGCTGGTTCATGTTTACATGTGTGTGTGTGTGTGTGTGTGTGTGTGTGTGTGTGTGTGTGTACATTCTAGTAGCTTGAACAGTGCTGACTCTGGGTAAAATTATGAACAAAGTACATTATTTTCTCTAGGGCTCTCTTTCTATGATTTTATAAAAGACTTATTTTCTTCTTTGTTGTCTCAAGATAACCATCAGAGTGATAGTCATTCACAGAATTCTTCCCTTCAAGGAATTTTAACTTTCACTTTTATTTCTGTTCATTAAATGAAAATCATATCCTGGTTAAAAAAATATTATTGCTTTTGTTGAGATGTGTTTTAAAGATGAGAAGAGGCATAAAAGATAAAAGGGGTAAAGAAGGTAGGGGGAGAAAGATAGAGGCAAAAAAAGAAAAGAGCAAAAGAAAGGAGACTATCTCATGAAGCTTAGTGGAGGAGACCTGGGAAGAAAGAGACTAAAATTTTCAAAGTGGCACTTGGAAACTTGATCTAGGAAACAAAATTGTATTCAGAGAGGTGACAATTTCCTGCAGGGAAATAAATCTCTTCTGTTTGAAAAAAAAAGAACAAAAGGAATATCTTTGAAAGAGATGATGTCTTCAAAATGATTGTAAAAATGTGTACTTGTTTATTTAATTAGTATATGTTATGGTCTGGAGGTTTGTGGTCTCCTAAAATTCATGATTAAATCCTATCCTCAAGGTAATGGTACTAGGAAGTGAAGACTTTGGGAGGTGTTTAGATCATGACATGGGCTAATGTTCTTATAAAAGATCACAGACATTCAGCTAGCCCCTTCCACCACATGAGAACATAGTGAGAAGGTAGTATCTTTAAACTAAGTAATGACATGTATGACCAAATAATGAGCCCTCATCAAACACTAAATCTGTCAATACATTGATCTTAGGCATCTCAGTTTTCAGAAATTTGAGAAATAAGTCTTGCTGTTTATAAGACAACCAGTTTATGATACTTTGTTATGGCAGCCCAAATGGACTCAGTATGAGATGCTGAAATGATAAAAATGTTTAAGCAGTATATTATACATCTTATTCTTCATAGGGACACATCATTCAGCTTTACTTTATATATTCCACAGTCATTCATTCCATATAAAATGCATATAATGTTATTTAACTTATATTAGAAAATAATTTATAGATATGTATTTTTTAATTAATAGGCTTTATTTTTTAACAGTTTACAAAAAATTGAGTAGAAAGTACAAAGTTCCTCATTTAACCCCCACTTTTTTGTTCCTATTAATAACCTTCTGCATTAGTAGAGTACATTTACCATGGTTAGTGAAAAAATATTAATACATTATTATTAACTGAAGTCCTAGTGTTTGTTGTTTCTTATAAACATGTCTATACATCAGGGTTTACTCTTTGTGTTGTATGTTATATGGGTTTTAAATGCTTAATGATACATGCAAACCACCCACTTATTCATCTCTATCTCTCTTCCTCCCAGGAGCTCCTGGCAATCGCTGATCTTTTTACTGTCTCCATAGCTTTTACCTTTTCAAGAATGTCATATAGTTGAATTCATAGGGTATGTAGACTTTTCAGATTGACTTTTTTCACTTAGCAATATGCACTTAAGTTTTCTCTATGCCTTTATAAGTTGATAGCTTATTTGTTTTTAGCCCTGAATGATATTCCATTATGTAAGTTTAGTGACATTTGTTTATTTGTCATCTGTTGAAGGACATTATATTGGCTTATTAGAGCTGCTATGACAATATATTACAGACTGGGTGGGACAAACAATAGAAATGTATTTTTTCACAGTTGTAGTGACCGAAAGACCATGATGAAGGTGTTGGTAGTTTTGGTTTCTTCTGAAATCTCTATCCTTGGCTTGTAGATGGCCACCTTCGTATTGTGACTTACATGGTGGTTCTCTAGGTGCACAAAGTGTTTCTTTGTGTGTCCAAATTTCTCCATATATAGACATCAGTCATATTAAATTAAGGCCGAATATAAGGATCTCATTTTAATTTAATCACATTCTTTAAAGGTCTATCTGCAAATACAGTCACATTATATTGATCTGGGGTTTAACATATGAATTTGGGGGGGAACAAAATTCAGCCCATAACAGACATCTTAAATGCTTCCAAATTTTGGCATTTATGAATAAAGATGCTATAAATATTCGTGTGCAAGTTTTTGTGTGAACATAAGTTTTCAAGTCATTTGGATAAATATCCAGGAGCACAATTGCTGGATCATATGGTAGGAGTATATTTAGTCTGGGAAGAAACTGCCAAATTATCTTCCAAAGTGGCTGTATTATTTTACATTTCCATCAGGAATGAAGGAGAATTCTTGTTTGGAATATTTTCTAGGTATATATCTGGAATATATATATTTAATTTTTGCCATTCTTATAGATGGATAGTGATGTATCATTGTGTATTGTTTGTAATTCTCTAATGGCATATGATGTTTAGCATCCTCTCACATGTTTATGTGCCATCTGTATATCTTTGTTGGTGTGTTATCTGCTCAGATCTTTCACTAATTTTTTTAATTGCCTTTTTAATGTTTTTCTATAGTTGAGAAATAAAGTTGTTTATATATTTTAGATAAAACTTTTTATCTGATATGTGTTTTGCAAATATTTTCTCCCAGTCTGTAGCTTATCTTTTTATTCTATTTGTTATATTATATTTTCTCCCAGTCTGCTGCTTGTCTCTGCAACTTTATTTTTTATCTGATATTTTGCTTATTACTTATTTGCAGATGTGTATAGGCTAAATTTGGGACCATGAGCTCTTGGATTGATACAATACAATAAAGCAGTATTCCTAGTTGCTCAAATATTCTCAAATCATTTAATATTATGATGAACTGCTTAGAAAATATATAGGCCATATACTTCATTATAAAAAATAATCTTAATTCTAACTTAAATTTTACCTAAAGTATGTATGCAGTTCCTCAGGGTCCAGAGAGTATCTATGTGAACAGAGAATTCATTGTTCTCATGGATAGTACTTAGAGAGATAAAATAGTTGTTAGGTAGTGTTCTCTTTGATAGGAAGTTTTTGCACAAATGTATGTGTGGAGGACACAGGTATCTTTTAACAGCCTGTATCTGCCACTGTTTGTTTACCTTTTAAGGGATAGTTTATCCCAAGATATACTGTGAATACTGACATTTACATAAAGCATACCCCAACAACCTTATCTATTCTTTCTTTTACTTTTTAAAACACATTTTGTTTTGAAATAATTCTAGATTCACAGAAACTTGCTAAGATAGTACAGATAGCTCCCATGTGATCTTTACTGAATTCCCCTTCTTGGCTACCCTTTATATTCATTACAGTACAATATCAAAATCAGAAAATTGGTATTGGTATAACATATGAGTCTAGTTTTATGTCACTTTATTAAATGTGTAGAATGATGTAACCACAATGACAATTAAGAGAAATAACTAATGTACATCACAAAACTATTCATGCAACCACTTTATTGTCACATTCATCCTCCAGTGATGGACTGTCCCTAACCCCTAGCTTTCACTAACCTGTCCCCTATTTTCATAAATTTACTATTTTGAAAATGTTACATACATTTTTGAGATTAGAACTATTTTAATCAGAATCATGCCCTTTAGGTCCACCCAAGTTGTTAAATGTGTCAACAGCTTGTTCCAGTCTATTGCTGAGTAGTAGTCTATGCTATGAATACATCAGTTTGTTTAGCCATTCACCTGTATTGAAAAGCAATATAGGTGATTGTCTCTAACTTTTGTATATTAAAAGCAAGACTGCTTGGAATGTTATGAATAGCATGATTTCTAGGTCATATGTTAAGAATATGTTCAGTTTGTTTTTGTTTTTGTTTTTTTAAGTATTTGCCAAAGCATTTTCTGGAATGGCTTTGCCATCTGAATGGCATTCTCACCAGCAATGTATATCTCCTTTCTCCTAATACTTACCAACACAAATTTTATTTCTTCAATAGTTCTAGAAGCAGTCGAATAATCTATTTTATACTGTGACATTTATAACAGTTTATTCTTGTAAAAAAACAGTCTTTTTAATATGAGGTCAAATATACAATGTATAGTATGTAGCTTTCCTTATTGTGCTTTTGATAGCTACAGAATCGATAATGATATTTTTTGTTCCAGTTCTGGTATTAACTGTTTGTGTCTTTTTTCTTTGTTGGTTTTTCTAATGGTTTGTCAATTTTGTTATTTTTTTCTGTTAACAGCTTTTGTTTTAATTATTTCTCTTTTTTTTAGAAAATAACTAATTTCTGCTGTTTAATTTTTCCTTCTGCCTGTTTACTTGGGTTTCTCTTCATTCTTCTTTTCCTCTCAAATTTCTTGAGGTAGAATCTTGATTATTGATTTGTGACTTTCTACTTTTTGATTTTGGAAATTTTTATTTATCTTTCTGGTATTGATTTATATTTCTCTAATATTGTCCCCATTGTGATGAAAGAACACACTCTATAATTTCAATTACCTTAAATGTATTAAGATTTATTTTATGATGTTTATTGGTAAGTATTTGTGGCACTCAAAAATAATGTGTATGGTATTACAGGTGGGTGGAGTACTTTATAAATTCAGAGTAGAACGTGTTGATTATGTGGTTGAGTTCTTTTAAATCTTTGCTAGTTTTCTGTCTAGTTCCATCAGCAGGTGAGACAGATGTTTACATTTTCAAACATTGTTTGTCAGTTTTTGTATTTTTCTTCCCAGGTCTCTTAGTTTCTCCTTCACGTGATCTACAGTCTATTATTTGGTGCGTATACATTTAGGACTAGTAAGTGTTTTTTGTTAAATTGAAGTTCTAATCATTAACATAACATCTCTCTTTATTTACTTTATTTTATTTATTTATTTATTTGTTTGTTTGTTTGTTTATTGAGTTGGAGTCTCACTCTGTCACCCAGACTGGAGTGCAGTGGCTGCTCTCGGCTACTGCATCTTCGACCTGCTGGGCTCCAGCGATTCTTCTGCCTCAGCCTTCCAAGTAGCTGGAACTACAGGTGCGCGCTACCACGCCCGGCTAATTTTTTGATTTACTGTAGAAATGAGGTCTCGCCAAGTTGCCCAGGTGGGTCTCGAACCCGCGGGCTCAGGCAATCCACTCACCTGAGTCTCCCAAAGCACGAGATTACAGGCTGAGCCACCAAGCCCGGCTCTCTCTTTATTTCTTAATTTTCTTTGCTCTGAATTCTATTATCCAATTTTTTAAATTGATAAATAATAATTGTACATATTTATGGGGTATACCATGATGTTTCAATACATATAAGTATAGTGACCAGATCAGGGTTAATTAGTATATCCATCATCTCAAACATGTATCATTTTCTTGTATTGAGGATGTTCAATGTTCTACTTTTAGCTATTTAAAATCTTATATTCTTGTTAACTATAGTTATATTACAGTGGTATAGTACAACATAATTTATTCCTTCTATCTCACTGTAATTTTTTATCTTTTAACAAACTTCTCTCTATCCCCCATTCCCTTACACTTTCCAGCCTTTAGTGTCTTCTGTTCTACTTTTTATTTTTATGATAGAATTTTTTAGCTTCCACATCCGAGTAAGAACATGCAGCATTTAGCTCTCTGTTCCTACCTTATTTTACTTAGCATAATGTCCAACAGTTCTATCCATGTTGTTACAAATGATAAAATTTTACTCTTTTTTATGTTTGAATAGTACTCTGTTATAGAGATATACTATTGTACATAACAGATCATCTATTCGTCTGTTGGACATTTAGTTACATTTCATATCTTATCAATTGTGAATAGTGCTGAACTAACTATGGGGTTGCAGATATCTTTTTTATATTGATTTCTTTTCATTTGGATAATTGCTGAGTAGTAGGTTCCCTGGATGATACAGTAGTTATATTTATATATAGAATTTTTTGGTAGAGCTTCCAAACTCATCCGTAAACAGAGACAATTTGACATCCTCCTAAACAACTTGAATGCCCTTTATTTATTTATCTTGCCTCATTTCTCTAGTACTTCTAATACTATGTTGTATAAGAGTAGTGAGAGCAGACATCCTTGTCTTGTTCCACGTCTTAGAAGATTCTGTAGGCATATATCTTTTCACAAATTTGAAATTATTTCACCCATCATTTCTTCAAATAGTTTTGTCAGACCCAGTTCACTCTTTTGTTTCCCCTCCTCTTCTGGGACTGTGATAACATGACTGTAAATTTGTTAGTTCCAAGGGCCCCTGAGGTTCTTCTCTCTTTTTTCTTCTTTTATTCTATTTTCTGTTATTAAGTTTGTTCTACTTTCAAATTCTCATATTGTTTTTTTCTGTTCTCTCTATTCTGCTGTTTAGCCAATTCACTGAGGATTGTTTTTTTTCAGTTATTGTACTTTCCATTTCTAAAATTACCTTTTGGCCCTTCTTTATATTTTTTATTTCTTTGCTAAAATTTTCTTTCTCTGTTTGTTTGTTCTATTTGTTTCAGGCATTTTTATAATTGTTCATTGAAGATATGTTGGCTGCTTTAAAATCCTTGTCAGATAATTCTATCATCTAGGAAATATGAGTCAAATAGAAAACTAAGAAATTCACCCTCATGTTATTATTTGGGCCCTAAGATTGTAGTCATTCTGCCTTCTTATTGCCATCTTTCAGAGTCTTCTTAATTGTAAATATGTACACAATTTCCAAGATTTTTAGTTGTGTATAATAGGATGAGTAGGAAGAAGTAAATTTATATCTGATATGTAGAGAGAATAGAAATAAAATAAAGTAAAAGAGAAGTCAAGGGAAGTGCTCCTCTTCTTACACTTTTATGTAAGGATATATGTAGAAAACTTGAGATTTGCTTTCCTGCCTATGTGTGATAAAATCCAATGAATATTCTATTAATTTTTGATAATGGAAATCTGGCATCCTAAAATATGTAGTATAAAAAAGGAGTGTCCGATTTATCAGTCATATTCAGATGGAATCAAATGTCTACTAAAGACAAGGTTCTAAGTGCTGGTGTGTTGAGCTTTATAAGGAACGTGAGTAATTCAGTGGTTCCAGAGTGAGGTGGCTACTTCTAGAACAAAATAGCTGGGATTTTAAAAGTCAATCAAATTTCCCAGATCTTTAATTAAGTGGGATAAAATAGTATTTTTTTTCTTGCAACATACAGGGCTTAAATGTTAAGTTTTATTTTACAGATTGCCTACTTATATCATTAACTGTCTACACAGACATGAGAACTGGTGAGAAAAACAGCAAACTTCTGAAACGTGGAATAGAGTCATAGAGTTTAGAAGATCTCACACTCCATTAGCCACTAACCTTCTCCCTTTGTTTGTGAGACTGTTTCTTACTAACTGGTATTTTCAAATGCTTGAATTTTTAATCTCAGCTTGTTTACCTTGTGAGAAGAAGCCAGTTTTCTCTAGGCCTTGCCTATAGTCTTTATTGCTTCAGATATAAAATTAGAATCAGATTCCTGTATATCCAGCTAATAGAAGATAGCTTATTATACGGTCAAATCCAGGAAGAAAAGATGTACCAAGACAGAAGATACAGGACTTTGTTATTTTAAGTCTGGAAAATAAGGTAGAAAAAGATTTTGAGATAGTAAGTTTATGAAGAGGAAGCACAATGTCTTAACACTATTGAACGGACCAGAGACTCTAGAGTCCTTGGGCTGGCACAAATGAATAAAGTGATTATTTTAATATCTTGATTGGTAAACAAAAATCTAGATTCAACATGAAGTTCTACAGTGCATTTATTATTTTTGATCTACCACCCTACTGCAAACAATGTATCCCATTACAGGAACACGCCTTTCACTGCGTTATCAGATGGAAATAAAATTGTCAATGTATTTGAAAATAACCTCAATGTATTATTAGAATTTTGTTGATAATCTGTAAGCTTATTGCATATAATTTCTGACATGTGCACAGAAATACAATAGTGATAGAAACTAAGTAGCAGCATATAACCAGCAGCAAAGTAATTATGGTGAGGATCATTAAAGGAGGGTGATAGTAAAGATCAGAATTATCTATTGTGCAGATATCTTTGAAGGCTATTATTTAACTGTGAGGTTACTGGGAACAAAAAGGAAGGGTAGCCCACTAGGTTCTTTTTTATTTTGACACTACAAAATAGAGAGTCATAGCTCCTGATTTGTTTCTTAGACCTGGATCAGTTCACAAACCTAAAGATCTTTGAAGGAAGATGAGTCCATATACTCTTGGGAAAAAAAATGTAACACTACCACAAATTGTGCTCTAAAACTTTCTCCATTTCCCACAAATTCTGGGCTAATAGGGTACAATAAATATTAAATCACCAACAATGTCAGGACTCTTAGGACCCTGGCTCTAGGATAGCACTTATACAAAACAGTTAATAGACCAGGTGTGGTGGCTCAGTCTATAATCCCTGCAATTTGAGAGGCCTAGGTGAGAGGATTGCCTGAGCCCAGGGGTTTGAGACCAGCCTGAGCAACTTGGTGAGACCTCGTGTCTACAATAAATCACAAAAACTAGCTGGGGGTGGTGGTGTGCATCTGTAGTTCCAGCGACTTGGAAGGCTGAAAAGAAAGGATCGCTTAAGCCCAGCAGGTCGAGGCTGCAGTGGCCATGAGCATTCCATGGCACTCCAGCCTGGGCGACAAGAATGAGACTCCAATTCAAAAAATCAAAACAAAAGAAAAAATCTGATTCTTAGACTTCATGGAGCAATAGCTTTTAACAATGGCTAAATGGGAACCACTGGAATTCTATTTCTCCCCAATTAATAAATCCCGAGGTGCAGAGTGTGCCTAGGGGAGTTTCAGAGGTGACAGCAACTATTAGGATTTGTAAATTGTGTGGTAGATAATTACTGTAGATTCTCATATTTACCTATGTCCAAACAAAAAATACCAATGACATTGAAGAAAAACATAGGATTACATGATAAACACCAATAGATAAAGTGGATTTATCACTAGAGCAAAATTGCATTGCCCTGGCACATGGTGACAAATGTTTCGTCATTAGTCTGATAAACAAAAAACAGAAGAAATAGTTAACTTGTACCTGGTGAGTATAATATTTCACTCTTACCCACATGCTCCAGTGTTCCACATGCTACTAGGCAAAGAGATGAAAAAGAAAGGGCCATTGTGTCAATTGAGGTCATGCATTTTGACTGTTGACAAAAAATAGGTCCTTCAACACAGTGTTGCCAGGGAGAATTTATGGCTGGAACTTGAGGGATTTATTGGATCACATTCTAATACTACAGGATATAGTATTAAAAGTTAGTGGAAGACTAACTGGCATAAATATTCTATGATGTTATTAGTCAGTAGAGTGGATATCTTTGGAGGGAGAAATGACTACTAGAAAATTCAAGGAAATCTTCTGGCAAGCTGGAGTCTGTTTTACAATTGCCATAATGGTTCATGAATGTGACTAGTTTATGGAAACCTCTATGTTATTTGTACTTTTATGTACATTATACTTTACTGAAATGTTTTATGTAAGTAAATATTGGTTCACTCCTTCTGATCAGCTGAGGTGCAGGTTAAAGGCAGAGTCATTGAATACGACGAGAGGACAAGTTCATCAATACCAACAACACAATTGTGACTAGCTGCAGAAACAAAGACAGTAGTATCCATCATAGTTTTTTCGATGTGGTGTTCTCATAGTTCTTTATTTTTTAATAATGATCTTGCTTTGTTTTCTTATTATTCTTACTATATTTTTGTAAAGTGTTGTATTGTTGGTTAAATTGATACTTTTCTCAGTATTTTGCTAAGTATCAAGAGGATTATGATAGATGGTTTTGCCTTACTTCAAAATACTGGATGCAGGAGTTGGGTGGACTAACAGATATGAATTTGCGTTCTTCCCTTTGGGGATGTGTTGTGTTGTGTGCTTATATGATAGATAGTGATAGAATGTTAGGAGTAGTCTTGTATAAGTAGGGAAGGAAAGTACCTGTAGATGATGTACAGACAAAGAAGTTGATTGATGATTATTTGCCATTTTTTGTTGACTAGAATTTTATCCCTCTTTCTTATTTGAGAAGAATTCTCAATAATATTTGGTACTGGTGGGAAAGATTTTGACAACCTACTAGTAAAGCTTTAGAAAAGTGGTCATCTCTCTCCAATGCTCAGAAAAAAAGGTAAGAAAACCTGATAGGTCATAGGAAAATAAATGTTCCTACCCAAGACTATTAATCTGGGATTCATAACACAAAACTTAAGGAAAGGTTAGAATTCCAACTGAGTAAATGCCTAGATAGTGTCAGGTGCATTGTCAGCAGTGGTGGTATAGTCAGATAGTTCCTGGTGATTTTTTGTGTTTTTTTCTTCTTGTCCTTCCAAAATGTGCTTTAAATATTGTTTCACGGTTTCCTACCTATTACAAGTGCTAGTTGTGTCTATAGCTGTTTCTATGAGTATCTTATATCTTTACAATTAATTTTTTTTTTGCTTAAAACAATTAGAGTCAGTTTCTGAAGTTTGTAACCAAAAACATTGAATAATACTTATGTGTTTTCTAAACTTGTTACTATAATAATCTTGAGCAGCAATATCCACAATTTATAGACAAAAAAAAAAAAGAACTTACTCTTGGAGAGTTTAAAGAACTTACTCAAGTACATAAGTGGTCTATGTTCAGATGAAGTTTGGGCCTCCCACTGGCCCTCACTTATGTACCTAATTCTGACTTTTACCCCCATCTTTAAAATAAATAATAATAATAAAATTTAAGAACCATAAAATAATTTTCAAAATTACATTTAGCTTAACAAACAGAACTTACTCAAGTTTATGTTTTTTCTAAGTGTCAAAAAAAGGAATTCAAACCTTTATCTTTCTTACTCCAATTTCTTATTTTAACTGTTATGTGAGACCATTTATAGAAATAAAAAAGCTTGTCTACTTTGTCCGGAGGACTTAGTGGACTTAGGAATCTGGGAGAATGTCAAGTGATCATCCTTCATAAATGTCTAAAATATAACATATAACTTTAAGTTGTAGTGCCATATTACCATCAATGCTTTCTGAAAAGGCCTGACCTAGGAATCAGATATTATTTCAGCATTTTTTAAACAATTTGCTTCTGCCTGCTAATGCTGCTCTCTTTCATCATTCAGAATTTATTTTATAAATACTGGGTATGGACTTTAATTAGTTTAATACTCAGAAAGAATAAGAATGATTAAATCAAACCAGAATTGCCAGTTTCTAGGTTATTGTGTCCATCTTACTACCCTTTAAAATAACTATTCTTGTTTCAATGCATGTGCTAAGATAATTCTTTATCTTTTAATAATATTGCTTAATGATCCTATGTCAAATTTTATGCTAAATCATGAAAGTATAAAGGCACATATTATATTGTGTCTTCTTTTAAGACCCTAAAGAATAGTAAGGGCCGGGCTCGGTAGCTCAGCCTGTAATCCCGTGCCTTTGGGAGGCTGAGGTGAGTGGATTGCCTGAGCCCGCGGGTTCGAGACCCTCCTGGGCGTGAGAACTCATCTCTAAAATAAATCAAAAATCAGCCGGGCGTGGTAGTGGTGCCTGTAATTCCGGCTACTCGGAAGGCTGAGGCGGAAGGATCGCCAGAGCCCAGCAGGTTGAGGCTGTGGTGACCGGGAGCAGCCACTGCACTCCAGTCTGGGCGACAGAGTGAGACTCCCACTCAAAAAAAACAAAAAAAATGGATGAATGGATGAACGGGCCGTGGAGTAGGGGTTAGTGATACAAGGATAGGGCTGTCTGGCTACAGAAGACATGGAGGGGCCCTTGCTTGCTGAAAGGAATCAGGATGAAGAGGCTGCATAGGCGTGATTCCAGCTCCATGACATTCTGGAGAAGGCAAAGCTAAGAGTGACGGTGGTGGGGGTGGGTATTGCTGGAGCCCAGGGCATTTTCACAGCATTGAAGTCATTCTGTGTGACACCACAATGGTGGACAACGACATTTTTATATTTGTCAAAACCAGTAGAACTATCCAACACAGAGAGGGAACCTTAATATGAACTATCAGACTTCAGATAACAATTTGCATCAGTATGGGTTCGTGGATTGTGGCAAACACACTACACTACTGCAAAATGCTAAAAACATAGTGCAGGGGACTTGGGACGGGGGAATTCTCTGTGCTGTCTGATTTTCTTTCTTTCTTTTTTTTTTTTTTGAGTTGGAATCTCACTCTGTCACCCAGACTGGAGTGCAGTGGCCGCTCCCAGCCACTGCAGCCTCGACCTGCTGGGCTCTGGCGATCCTTCCGCTCAGCCTTCCAAGTAGCTGGAACTACAGGTGCGCGCTACCACACCCGGCTAATTTTTGATTTATTGTAGAGTTGAGGTCTCGCCAAGTTGCCCAGGCGGGTCTTGAACCTGTGGGCTCGGGCAATCCACTCACCTCAGCCCCCCAAAGTGCTGGGATTACAGGCTGAGCCACCGAGCCCAGGCTGATTTTCTGTAAATCTAAAACTGTTCTAAAAATTAATGTCTATTCTTTTTTATTTTTTTATTTTTATTTTTATTTTTGAGTTGGAGTCTCACTCTGTCACCCACACTGGAGTGCAGTGGCCACTCCCGGCCA
>NW_007257973.1:290283-297105 GCF_000164805.1 Carlito syrichta | reverse complement strand
AGAGTGAGACTCCAACTCAAAAAAAAACAAAAAACAAAAACAAACAAACAAACAAACAAACAAAAGAATAGTAACAAGGAGACACCTATACTCAAGTACTTCTTTGCAGTATTCTAAAATCTGGAATCTACACAGTGTGTAGTGAAAGTGAAAAGAAACAATATTTATAACAGTAAGGGAGATAAATAGATTCAGGATAAATTTTCTAGGGGAGTTGCCATTGGAGGTAGATATTAAAGAATGAAGAAGTAATTTTCCAGGAAAAGGGAGATAATATTTTGGTGAGCATTGTGATCCAGGTAGAACAGGTTCCAAGAAGTGCAAAAGGGGTGAATTTTATTAAGTTGCTAAAACCATTCTGGTATTATAATCTAGAATATAAGACATGAGTGGTAGGCAACAGCAGAAAGGGCTAACCAGAGGAAAGTTGGAGGAAAACTTTGAGAGAAAACCTTGCTAAACTTAACCCAAAACACAGAAATCATAACTGTGCATAAATTCAAGGACAAACATTTGGGTCATAAAGTTATCGAGGTTTTCCAATGGCTTGACTACAGTGGTGAGATAGCAGAAGAGGTCAACACTGAATATTGGTTTTCTTCCTTATTCAAATAGAGAATAGAGAAAGATAAGAATGAGTATAATTGAGCCTAGGTAATATTATTTTTAATTTTGAGGCAGGCTGGCGATATTCATAAAGTATTTTGTTATTATGAATGTCTGAAGTCCAGGAGAGGAAACTGGGCTAAAGGTTGCTAGGAATATAGATTTTGGTATAGATCCATGTCAAGTGAATTGGAAAGAAGGAGTTCATATAACAACTTAAGCAAAAAAGAAGGTTACTCATTCCCAGGAAGAAACACTCATCTGTTGAATCATACACCTTGTTCCTATTTTCTTCCAAGTTTTACTATTCTTATATTTTTCTCTGAAGATTTCACACAAGTATTACAATAAGCTAAAAATAACTATACTCTGGACTCAGGCTTGGGCAAAGTAAAATTTGGAGATTGTAATCAAGTGTTTTTAGCCCAGTGAGCCAAATCAGCTAATCTGGAACTAAACTAATAGACACAAGAAGTGAGGAATATTTCAACCAATGGCATGCTAGAGCCAGCTGGCATTGGCTTTTATAACAACTCTGATTTCAGTGACATTACATTGGTAGCTTGAAATTAACCTCAATGGGAGTAATTATACCAAACAAATTGGCTGCTATGGTTTGAATATTTTGTCCCCTGTAAAACTTATAAGTTTAAAAAACCTATCAATGCAATAGTATTGGAAAGTTGAGGCTTAATGGAAAGTATTTAGATCATGAGGACTCTGCCCTTATGAATAAACTAATGTGGCAATAAAAGGGGCTTTCACAGACATTTTCTGCCACGTGAGGAACAGTGTTTCTCCCTTTTGAGAAAAATAGCCTTTACGGTGCCTTCTTGGAAGTGGTGACTGAGTCCTCACCAGTCACCAAACCTGTTGGCACCTGGAACTTGGGCTCCTCAGAACTGTGAAAATTAAATGTTCATTCTTTATAACTATTCAGTCTCAGGTGTCCTGTTATAGTAGCATAAAACTGAGACATCAGCAAATGCTGTAAATCAATACTTGACTATTGTTCCCCCCTCTGAGAAGTCAGATATTACATATGTACCTGTACATCACTAGCTCTGTCATACATACAGTTACTCCTCAAAAAAAGATCTTCAAAGGCAGACATGAAAAGAGCAAGAAAACACTGGCAGAAACTTGAGAAAACCACCGTCGCCATGTTAAAAAATTTAAAAGGAACTATAGCAAGAACAAGTAGATGTGGGTTTTCAGGTTAAGTGAGGTTACAGATTCTCTGTCTAAATAGATAAATCTCTTGACGTTTTTATGTTTGAGTGCTATCAACTGTCAAGGGCAAATAATGACTTACACAGAAGAATACATGTTAAAATTTAAATGACTATTTTGAGGAATTTGACATGCTATGCACGTGTGAGATATTATTAGTAACTCAAGGATTTGAACATCAAAAAAGTATATTCAGACTTCAAAGGTATCACTAAATTTTGCCTTTGGCACTAACTTCTCCTGAATTCTCTAAACTTTAGTGGTCTACAGGGAGTTCTATGACTTTCTGTGCATCAAAATTGCAATATGACTAATCCTTTTGTTTCTCGACTTGTATTTAACACCTCTGTATTGGAGTTGGCAGTCTGTTTTGTTATTTACAAAAAAGAAGGGGATTTTTTATATTTTTGCCATGGAAAGCTAGAACTCCAACTGTAATTGTATTTAGGTAGCCTGAGAGCATGACAATGAGGATGTGAGAAGCAAAACAAATTGTGTTTTACTGTGTAAATTGGAAGATGTTTTTGTGGTCAGTTTTTCTAGTTGACTACCGAAAGAGGAGTTGTGGTGCAATATAGTGAATTGAGGTGCAAATCAATACTACAATCCGGGTCTCTTGCATTTCAGTGTACTGCCCCTCCAGTATAATATACTACACTCTCTGTCCTTAAAAAGAAAAAGAAAATTAATGTTATATTTCAGTTGCTTGTAGTAAGAACTGTCTGCTTCCCTTCCCTCTCCTTATTCTAGGCAATGTGCCCTTCAAGGTTCAGTTTGGATCCCATTTCCCACTGGAGTTACCTCAATGACTTAGTATCCAATGATCCCTCCCATTCTTGTAGAAACATAGCACAACTTTAGGATCTGATTATATACTAGCTTGTAGCACACCTGTGAGTGAATCTCTCCGAGAAATATGCAAATCCCTTGATAACAAAGACAATATCTTTCCATCCTTTTGCATTTCTTATACTATGTGGCATGGAGTAGACATAGAATGATTTTTATATGGATACTTGCTAATAGATATAAGCAAATGTGTGTCAAGAAAATCCATACTTAGAGTGAACACATGTTCCATACACATTTGGACAAATAGATGATGGAATTCAAAAACATATGTGGCCCACTCAATATATACATGATGGGATGATATATTTATAGAAGAAGTTTTTTTGAGAGTTAATTTATGTGTGCTATATTTGAAACCACTAGTTTCTTAGAAGGCTTTCCCCTCTCCACCTGATGGATATCTAATTAGTATGTTTTAAATTTGGAAAGCATGAATTAATCGCTTAGAACATATCTTTGGAGAAATAGTATTTTAAAAATGACACTTTCTGAAATAATAAGATTTTCAGATAAATTGTAAATATGTTTAGCCAGCCCCTTGGCTCACTGTCCTGACAGAGATGTTGTGCATTACTTCATTATTAATTCCTTTTTTAGTGAAGGATCTTAAAATAATAATAATAATATAGAGAAACCAAAGCTCATTTTAAACATAGTAATTTCTAAGGTATTTTTCCCTTACTGTGACTCAACTGCTTTACTCAGTCAAAAAAAGAAAAGAAAAAAATTCCCTGTGAGTGCATGCTAATTTTTTGAAGAGAGTGGCTGCTTTCCTGTGCCTGGGAACTAGTCACTTCTTTATAACCAAATACAGCAGACTGCTATTGCCACAATCTTCTCAGTGTTTCTAGTCATCACTTTAATCTAATAATTACCTGGGTTTGTGTATTAGAAATACAAAGTAATGGTCTTTTAGCATACCTTCATTAATTTATGAATTCTTTCATTCTTATCCATGTATTTGTCATTCAGCAAATAATTCAACACCTCTTGGGGGCACTTTATATATTGGGGATACTATTGTAAATATAACGTTCTTCATATGGAACAAATCCAGTGTATGGGAGACATATGCTAAAGAAAGCAGTTAAGGTCTCTATATGGGTAGAGAAGCTCTGAGTAGGGAATTGGCTGATAGTTGAGGGATAGGGAGTTAGCCAGAGCCTGAAATCCTGGATGCTTCCCTTCCTTTTTGGATGAGCTAAAAACAGACTATATTGCAGGTCATTTAATTAAAAGTTAAACCTGCCATGCAGCATATCTCAACAAATTTTCTACCATGCCTACTATAGCAAATCACCCCAACTGTTAATTAATCCAGTCAACCCAAATGCCTCAGTAAAATCTTGTACATATGTGTTCACAATCTATCTGCTATTTCCTCTTGTATCTTGTGACCCTGGAACATACTCATTCTTCAATGCTGAACAAGACATCTCGGCTTAAAAGCAGCCAGAGACTTCCAAGCAAATTTGAAGAAGGAACTGAAATCCTGAGTCCAGCTACCTCCTTCCCCTGTCTCACCCTGTTCTAGCCATGCTTAGCTCCTTTATATTTTTTGGTCAGGCCACTTTCCCATGAGAAACTTTGTGTGCTCTTCTGACACATTGGAATAGACCTCTGGCTGATATCCATATAATTCACAGGCTCACATCTGTCAGGTGTCTGCTCACCTGTCACCTCAGCAGTGACAGTTTTCTCATGATCATACTTAAAATAGTCTGTCTCCTCAATCAACCTTTCTTTCTTCTATGATTTATTTCTTTTCCTAACACTATTATCATCTGGCATGCCATTTCTTTTACTCGTTTGTCTAATAATTTTGTCTTCCTGCTTTTCCCTGGCATATGCTATAGTTGGGTAAAAATATTGTGTTTTTTGTTCACCATTGAATTCTCAGGGTCTATGATGGTGCCTGTCAACATAAAAGAGTTGATTGGATGAACAAATAAATGATAGAGAGAATAACTTATTGCAAGATTCTTCTCAACTAAAATATATACATAAAACAAACACACATACATAGATACATGTAAAGCCCTACATTTCTAATCCCTTAACATGCTGCTTTAGGGAATTAGGGCCTTGATGATGTGAGGAAATTTATTCTCATTCAAAATAAAGAAACACTTCCAAATAGGAAATGATTCTCACAGGTAGTGGTCATGATACATTCAGTAATATATTTTTATAATTAATTAAATGGATCCTGGATACTTAAAAGGTAATAAATAATGTTGAACTACATGAGTCCTCAATACATAGATGAAAAACCATTAGTTTAGCTTTCAGTTCATAAATCTTGAAGAAAGAAAAAGTTTGCCTAAATCGGTCATTTAGGGAAAAAAGTTACAAATATCAATGTGTTGTTACAAGTTTCTGTTATAAAGACATGTTTATAGAAAATTTTAAAAGGCACATAGAAGCATGCCACAGATTCATTACTTAGAATACAAATTCATAGTAAAATTATCCATATAGACTTTAATGTTAGTAAATTATGAGAATATTAATCTAAACAAAAATAGAGTAGACACTTGCAATGAACAGTATAATGAACGTTACTGTGCCCCAAAGTCATTTTTAACAATTATCAACATCCTGTTGTATACAACAGTGTGTTTTGATGTCTTTGGGGTTGAAAAAAAATAAGAGCATTTTTTGTCTTTCTCTAAAGAATAGTGAAAAAAGTTCACATATGTCTAAAATTTTCTGAAAATATGTACCCATATTTTCAAAATATATAGGTATCTGCATGTTTTTTTATCATGGGGAACAATTTAAGAAGAGGTGAAACGTATTAAATAGTTATTATTATCTACATTTTTGAGGAATAAAATGAGCATCAGAAATTTTTGGACACTTGGTCAAGGTTATACAATTAACAATTAAAAGAGTAGCAATTTAAGCTCATGTTTTCTGACAGTGCCCAAAAAATATTCCGCAGTTAAATATGACTACTTAATAAGGATTATAATCCTAGATTGTGGGTGGTGGCTCATGCTTGTATTCATAGCACTTTAGGAGACCAAGGTGGGAAGATTGTTTAAGCCCAGGAGGTCAAGACCAGTCTAGGCAACATACTGAGACTTTGTCACTACCAAAAAAAAAAAACAAAACAAACTAACACACAAATACTTGTTCTTATCATAGACGATATTACTATCATAAGAAAACTCAAAGACAATCTAACTTTTTGAAAAAATTCATTTATTTTGTGTAATTAAGTAATTCAAACTTTATTAAAATAAATTATTCAAACTTAAAACTGTTGGAATTTTTAAATTTTCTGATCCTTGAAAGGAATGTGACTATCCAGCCTGAGTCACTTGGCATGCAGCTAACTTTTGTCTTTTTCCCGTAAATAATTAGAAAGAAAAAATAGACCCAGAAATAAAACTCTCTTAGATCACAGCTCTTCCTCACAGAGTAATAAAGTCATCTTCCTTGGAATGTAGAAATCTGTAACTAATCACCAATCAAATCATTTTAATATATGCACTGGTCTCATGTGGAAATAGTTGAAATTCTACTAAAATTTATTTATCTATATAAGGGAAACCTTAACTTCTCTACTTTGGAACATAGACCAAAAATTCCCTACACTGTTGACTGCCATCTTAACTAGAGGTTAGTGCTTCATTATAATAGACCTATGAAGTATTATTTTTTTAGCATTTTTGTGGCTAAAGATAATCAGTTTCTTTTTTTAATTCTTTTAAAAATTTTATTTTAAAGATGTGAAGTACAGCTCAGGATTAAGTAGATAAGTGGTCATTGTACAGGTAAATTTTGGGTCTCCCTTTGGTCCCACCTTCACCTGATTTGAGATCAGGTATCCTTTATTGATGCTATGTGCCCCACTTTTCCTGGTAGTTTCTCACTACTGCCGATCCCTTTCTTTTGTATTTTTTAAACATATTTTTTATTTTAAAATTGTGGGGTACAGTTAAGGGTTAGGTATACAAATATGCATTGTTCAGGCACCCTTGTTGATAAGGAGGTCTCCAGTCCCCAGACAGATATTAACTACCGTTAATCCCACCTCCCTTCCCCTTCCTCCCCCTCCCACATAGTTTCCCGCCACTGTCAATCCTTTTCTTATAGTATTATGATAGATGTTCAAGGTCC
>NW_007257973.1:248936-290263 GCF_000164805.1 Carlito syrichta | reverse complement strand
TTTGTTTCTGTGAGAGATCACTCAGTATTATAAACTCTAGTTCCATCCAGGTTGCTGTAAAATTCATGATTTTGTTTTTTTTTATGGCTGCATAGTATTCCATTGTGTATATGTACTATATTTTTTAAATCCGGTCTTCTTTTGATGGACAGCATGATTGGTTCCAGCTTCTTGCTATTGTGAACAATGCTGCGATAAATGTACATGTACAGGTATCTTTTTTATAGAGTGATTTGAGTTCTTCAGAGTATATTCCCAGAAGGGGGAATGCAGGGTCATATGGAAGGTCGATTTTTAGAGCTTTTAGGAATCGCCACACTGATTTCCACAGAGGCTGTACTAGTTTACACTCCCACCAACAGTGTAGAAGTGTTCCCTTTTCACCACATCCTCTCTAGCATCTGTTATTTTTTGAGTTATTGATAATGGCCATTCTGACAGAAGTTAGGTGGTATCTCAGTGTAGTTTTAATTTCCATCTTCTTGATGATTAGTGAGGTTGAACAAATGTTCATGTGTCCATTGGCCGCTCATATGTCTTTTTTGGAGAAGTGTCTGGTCATATCTTTTGCCCACTTTGTAATGGGGTTGTTTGTTTTTTTCTTTTCAGCCCGTTTGAGTTCTTTGTAGGTCCAAGATGTTAGGTCTTTGTCAGACGTGGAGTTGGCAAATACTTTTTTCCAGGCTGTGGACTGTCTCCCTGCTCTCTTGATGGTTTCTTTGTCTTTACAGAAGCTTGTCAGTTTAATGAGGTCCCACTTGTCAAATTGTCCCTTATGGCCCATGCGTTTCAGGTTTTGTTCAGGAATTGGATACCAGTTCTAATTTCCAGGAGGGTGTGTCCTGCATTTTCTAAGGTTCTTATGGTTTGAGGTTTTACATTTAGGTCTCTGATCCATTTAGAGGAAATTTTTGTGTCTGGGGATACAAGGGATCTTGTTTGATTCTTCTGCATGTGGTCAGCCAGTTTTCCCAGCACCATTTACTGAATAGGCTTGCCTCTCCCCAGGGGTAGGTGGTGGAGGCTTTGTCGAAGATGAGTTGGTTGAGAAATTGAGGTTTTGCTTCTGGAATCTCAATTCTATTCCATTGGTCTATATGCCTGTTTCTGTACCAATTCAAGCTGTTTTGATTATTGTAGCTTAATAGTAAAGTTTGAAGACTGGTAATGTGATACCTCCTGCTTTGTTTTGTTTTTTGTTTGTTTGTTTGTTTGTTTTTTGCTGAGGATTGTTCTGGCTATTCTTGGTCGTTTGTGTTTCCATATGAATTCCTGTGTTGTTTTTTCTAGCTGTGAGAAGAATGTTGCTGGTAATTTGATGGATATTGCATTAAATCTATAGATTGCGCTAGGTAAGATGGACATCTTCACAATGTTGTTCCTTCCGATCCATGAGCATGGGATATTTTCCACTTGTTTGTGTGATCTTTGATTTCTTTGAGCAGTGTTTTGCAGTTTTCATTGTAAAGGTCTTTCATGTCTCTGGTTAGGAAGATGCTAAGGTATTTCATTTTTTTGTGGCTACTGTGAATGGGATTGTGCTTTTTATTTGGGTTTCTGTTTGTTTATTATCAGTGTAAAGAAATGTGATTGTCTTTTGCACTTTTATTTTTATATCCTGATACTTTGCCCAAGTCCTTTATCAGTGCAAGGAGACTTTTGACGGATTTTAGTGGATTTTCAAGGTACATAATCATGTCATCTGCAAAGAGAGATAACTTGAATTCCTCTTTTCCTATTTGGATACCCCTGATTGCCTTCTCTTCTCTGATTGCTCTAGCCAGGACTTCCAATACTATATTGAACAGGAGGGATGTGAGTGGGCATCCTTGTCTTGTTCCAGTTTTCAGAGCCAATGGTTCCAATTTTTGTCTGTTTAGGAGTATGCTGGCTGTGAGTTTTTCCATAGATGGCTTTTACTGTTTTGAGGTAGGTTCCATGTATGCCTAGATATTCGAGGGTTTTTATCAAGAAGGGATGCTGGATTTCATCAAAAGCTTTTTCTGCATCTAATGATATAATCATGTGGTTTGTGTTCTGACATCTGTTGATGTATTTAATTACATTTATTGTCTTGCAAATGTTGAACCAGCCTTGCGTTCCAGGGATGAAGCCTACTTGGTCATGATGGATGATTTTTGAGATGTGTTGTTGAATCCGGTTAGCTAGAATCTTTTTAAGAATTTTGGCATCTATGTTCATCAAAGATATTGGCCTGTAGTTCTCTTTCTTTTTTGGGTCTTTACCTGGCTTAGATATCAATGTGATGCTAGCTTCATAAAATGATTTGGAGAGGGCTCCATCTTTCTCAATCGCCTGGAATACTTTCAGTGGAATTGGAATCAGCGCCTCGTTAAATGTCTTATAGAATTCTGCTGGAAAGCCATCTGGTCCAGGGCTTTTTATTGTAGGTGGTTTTCTTATTACATAGTCAATTTCCTTGATTGTTATTGGTCTATTTAGGGTCTCGATTTCTTCTTGTTTCAACCTAGGCAGGCTGTGTGATGTCAGAAATTCTTCCATTTCCTTAAGGTTTTCAAGTTTGTTTCCATATAAGTGTACATAGTAGTCTCTAATGATCTTTCGTGTTTCTTCAGGGTCAGATGTAACTTCATGTTTTCTGATTCTGATTGTATTTACTTGGGCTTCTTCTCTCTTTTTCTTGGCCAGTCTAGCTAGTGGATGATTGATCTTGTTTATCCTTTCAAAGAACTAGCTTTCTGTTTCATTGATTTTTTTTTGTATTATATTTTTGTCTTCTATGTCTTGGACTTGGACTTTTATTTTGGTGATCTGGATTCTTCTGCTGAAGTTAGGGTTTTGGTGGTCTTGCTTTTCCAGCTTCCTAAGGAGACTTTTTAGGCTGTTCATTTATGATCCTTCCATCCTCTTCATGTGCATTTGTAGAGATGTGAATTCCCCTCTTACTACAGCTCTCATGGCATCCCAGAGATTTTGGTAAGATGTTTCTTCATTTTCATTTGTTTCCAGGTATCTTTTAATCTCTGTTTTGATTTCATCATTGACCCAGGAGTTGTTTAGCATCATGGTATTTAGTGTCCATGTCTTTGTGGGTTTGGGGGTAACCTTGTTGGTGTTGATGTTTATTTTTATTCCACTGTGGTCCAAGAAGGTGCATAACAAAATTTTGATCTTTTGAAATTTGTTTATGCTTGATTTATGGCCAAGTATGTGGTCGATTAGAGTACGTTCCATGAGGTGATGAGTAGAATGTATATTCTGTGGTCATTGGGTAGAGTGTTCTGTAGGTATTAATTAAGTTCATTTGGTCAAGACTCTCATTGAGGTTCTGGATCTCATTGCTGATTTTTTGTCCTGATGATCTGTCTAGGGTTGTGAGTGGGGTGTTAAAGTCCCAGGTTATGATAGTGTTAGTGTCAATATCTTTTTTGAGTTTTCCTAGAAGCTGCTTTATGAAAGTTGGTGCTCCTATGTTGGGTGCATATATGTTTAGGATAGATATTTCTTATTGATGGAGTGAACATTTTATCATTATGTAGTGGCCTTCTGTATCTTTTTAAATATTTGATAGCTTAAATGGTATTTTGTCTGAAATTAGGATCGCAACTCCTCCTTTCTTGGTTCTATTCACCTGAAAATTTGTTTCCCAGCCTCTTACTTTGAGTCTGTGAGTGTCCTTTCTAGTGAGATGGGTCTCTTGAAAGCAATATATTGTTGCCTGGTGATATTTTATCCATTTTGCCATTCTATGTCTTTTCAGTGGTGTATTTAGTCCATTCACATTCAGGCTAATTATTGAAATGTGAGAGTTGATCCCTATCATAAGGTTCTTATAGAGTTGTTGTTGTTGTTCCTCTTTGTTGTCTTTCTTTTGGTTTTGGGATTGGTTTGTGTGTGTTTTACTCTTTTTCCTGTACTCTTGTGAAGAACGTTGTTGTTCTTTTTCTTTTTTTCTGTGTTTAGCACTTTCTTAAGTGTTTCTTGTAGAGGTGGTCTGGTAGCAGACTAAGTTCTTAGGGATTGGATATCTGGGAAAGATTTTAATTCTCCCTCACTGATGAAGTCTAGCTTGGTTGGGTAGGTTATTGTTGGTTGAAATTGTTTATCTTTTAGAACTTTAAAGACAGGGATCCAAGCTCTCCTAGCCTGCAGGGTTTCTGTAGATAAATCTGCAGCTATTCTAATTGGTCTTCCATGGTAGGTGATCTGGCCTTTTTCTCTTGTTGCCTTTAGGATTTTTTCTTTTATACCTACTTTGTTTAGGTGAATTATTGTGTTTCTGGGAGTTGGTCTTCTCATTTGTTGTCTTGTAGGGGATCTCTGAATCTCTTGTGTTTGAATTTTCACATTACTGAAGAGATGAGGGAAGCTTTCTTCAATAATCTCATGGAATGTTTGTTCCAAGGTGGCCTCTGTCTCTCTTTCTGTTTCAGGAAGCCCAATTATTCTTAGGTTTGGTCTCTTGAAGTAATTGCTCATCTCTTGGAGGTTTTGTTCTGTCTTTTTAAGCTTCTTTTCTATGTTTTTGACAGTTTGAGTTCGTTCTATATTTTGGTTCTCAAGTTCTGAGATTCTTTCTTCTGCTTGGCTAATTCTGCTTTCCATGCTTATCAGTTTGTTATTTATTTCATTCACAGTATTCTTTACTACTGTTACCTCAGTTATCAACTCCTTCCTAGTTTCTTCTTGTCTCTCCTCAATTCTTTTTACTCTCTCCATTAATGTCTTGATATCTAGGTTTGTAGTTTGAGACCAGTCATTCTGGGGGTTCTTCATTGTTTGCATTCTGAAGTCAGTTTTCTCAATGTGTGCCCTCCCAGGGGTCTGGGAGAGACCCATGTTCTTCTTTTGGTTTTTCATCATTTGTGCAGATTTTCTCTCTTCTCCTCTCCCTCCCCTTCTTTAATTCTGTTTTTCAGGGAAGGTGGGGTTGCTTTTAATTCTTTTGTTCAATCTCCTGTTCTTCCTTATGAGGGTCCTCTGGCTTTGTTCACTTTTGAAACTGGACTGTGGGTTGGGGGCTGTACTTTTTGCAGAGGTTTAAATGAGGGGGAAGCTGTGATTCAGAATCTCTCTGCAGAGCCCAGTATCCACCAACAGGTGTATGGACACATTGGAACTCCTTTCCCACTGCCTTACAATTTGTCTGTACAGCGGGTTTAGGTTTGAACTCTGGAACAAAAGGAGGTACGAGAAAGGAAAATAATGGAAGAAGGGGGGGGTCAAGAGAAAGTTAGAGAGAGAGAGGAGTGAGAGGGAAAACAGACATACATACCAACTAATAATGAAAAAGAGACACAAGGCCAGAAAAGAGTGAAAAACAGACACACAACCAAAATTCCCTAAAGCATACCAGTAATCACACAAAGACAGTCCAGTAAAATCATGCCTTTTGATGTGTTTTTCCCCAATGCAAACAGTTAGTCTAAATCAAAAAGCAAACAAAAGTGAGCAAAACAAACAGTCAAAACAATAAAATCAAAAATCAAAACAAGAAACCAGACTAGTTCTGGAATCTTTTCTGAGTGTCTAAAGTCTCTTCAGCTCTGATCTCTAGCCTCTCCCCTGTACTTTCATTGCAGGCAGATAGATTTACTCCAAGCTTGGGTTGGTTCCCTTGGTTTGCTTCTGAAAGGTCTGTGACAGGGCTGAGTTGCCTGTATCTGATTCAGTGTAGGGGGGGCTTTTTTCTCCTGTTTAGCAATGTTATTTTAGAAACTAAGGTGGAGGTTGCTCATAGATGGGCAAGACAATGCAAATCTCTGCCTAGAAAATGGCCGAGGCGGGCAGCTCCTCTTTTGCAAATCCTTTCTCTCCACCCATCCTTTCTCCCCACTTGTCTAAGTCTGTGGGCAATCCACTATGACAGGCTGTGGTGGTGTGTCTCCCATGTCAGGCACCAGGGATCAGTGACACAGCTGGGTGCTGGATCTGGTATGCCATCAGTGGCCTGGGGTGGAGGAGGGAGCTGGGAATTCCCTCTTCTGGAGCTGAGAGCTGAGAGTGGCTGATCAGCACCTCCTTAAGATATACTGTTCCCTTACACAACCATAGGGTCCTACGCTGGGTGCCTCAGCAGAGACCAGAGCTCCAAAGGGGGGGTGATGAGTGGTGACAGTGACTTTGGACCCTGCACAGGGCACTTCAGCCAGGAGTGGAACTGGTGTCTCTGAGGGGTGGGTGCCTAGAGCCTCCCTCGGTGATGGCAGCTTGATATAGGGCTAGGCAGGGGCCCAGAACCCAGGGTGGGGAGCTGGAACTCTGAGGAGTGAGCACTGGGCCGCTGGGCCAGGTGCCTAGTCAGCAAGGGAGCTGTCAGTGGCTGAGTGTCAGGCGAATCAGTGTAGCCAGCAAGGGAACCCAGATCTCCACAAGACAGTATCCAAGGGCCTCCACAGGTGGTGGCTGGTGGCTTGGGGCTGGGTAAGATGATGTAGCTGGGGAGGGAGCTGGGATCTCCATATGGCTGGGGCCAGGACCACCTATGGTGGAGCAGCAACAGCTGAGGGGCCGCAATAGCCGGCCTTGCATGGGACTGAAGGTCTACAGGCTTTGGACCAGTGCGGCTGGCAGTGGGCAGGAGGGTGGGGGAAGGAAAGTAAGAGTCCTTTTGGTAACTTGCTTTTGGAGAATCTCACAGTCCCTCCTATGCCATCACCATTTTATCAGAACTCCCTGCCAATCCTTTCTTATAGTATTATAACAAATGTTCAGGGTCCACTTATGAGTGAGAACATGTGGTATTCAGTTCTTTGTCTCTGTGATAGATCACTGAGTGTTATACTCTAAATCCATCCATGTTGCTGTGAATCTATAATTTTATGCTGTGTAATATTCCATCATGTATATATATCACATTTTAAAAAAATCCAGTCCACTTTTGATGGGCATCACAGCTGGTTCCATGTTTTTGCTATTGTGAATAATGCTGCAATAGACATGCAAGGGCAGGTATCTCTTTTAAAAAATGATTTGAGTTCCTCCAGGCATATTTCCAGAAGCAGGATTGCTGGGTCATAAGGAAGGTAGACATAGATCTTTCAGGAATCGCCACACTGTTTTCCACAGAGGTTGTGCTAGTTTGCACTCCCATCAACAGTGCAGAAGCATTCCTTTTTCTCCACATCCTCTCCAACATCTGTTGTTTCTTGAGCTATTATTGGAGGTAGGTGGTATCTTAGTGTGGTTTTAATTTGCATTTCTGTGATGATTAGTGAAGCTGAATATTTTTTCACATATCTGTTAGCTGCTTGTATGTCTGCTTTTGAGAATTGTCTGCTCATACCTTTTGCCCATTTTTTAATTGGGCTGTTTGTATTTTTTCCTTTCAGCATGTTTGAGTTCCTTGTAGATCCTGGATGTTAACCCTTTGTCAAATATACAGTTGACAAGTATTTTTTTCTCATTCTGTGGGCTTTCCCCCCACTCTCTTGATGATTATTTTGCTTTGCAGAAGCTTTTCTTAGTTTGATATGATCCCACTTGTTTATCTCATCTTTTCTGGCATGGGCATTTGTGATAGTGATCATGAATTGATTGACTCTTCCAATTTCCTTAAGAGTGTTTCTTGCATTTTCTAAGATTCTTATGGTGTGAGGTTTTACATTTCGGTCTTTGATTCATTTAGAGTTGATTTTTGTGTATGGTGAAATGTTGGGGTCCTGTTACATTCTTAGCATGTGGTTAACCAGTTTTCTCTGCACCATTTATGGAATAGGTTCTCCTCTCCCCAGTGGTTGTTGGTGAAGGCTCTGTTGAAGATAAGTTGGTTGAGAAATTGAGGTTTTGCTTCCAGATTCTCTATTTTGTTCTACTGGTCTATATCCCTGTTCTTGTACCAATTTCAGGCTGTTTTGATTACTGTAGTCTTATAGTAAAGTTCAAAGTCTGGAAGTGTGATTCCTCCCACTTTGTTTTTTTTTGGTAAGATTATTTTGACTATTCATAGTTGGACCCCTAGCCAGATTGACCAAGAAAAAAAGAGAAAAATTCCAAATAAACACAATTAGAAATGTAAAAGATTAAGTCACAACTGATACCAAAGAAATACAAAAGTTTATCAGTGATTACTATGTGCATCTGTATGGAAAAAAATTCAAAAACCTAAATGAAATGGAGAACTTTCTGACATCACACAACCTTCCAGTGTTGAAACACAAAGAAATGCAGATCCTAAATTGACCAATAACAACCCAGGAAATTGACTCCATCATAAGAAAACTACCTATCAAAAAAAGCCCTGGACCAGATGACTTTCCAGCAGAATTCTATAAAGCATACAAGGAGGAGCTAATACAAATCCTACTGAAAGTATTCCAGGAAATTGAGAAAGATGGTACTCTCCCCAATCATTTTATGACACTAACATCACACTGATACCAAAACCGGGTAAAAATCCAACAACAAAAGAGAACTATAGGCCCACATCCCTGATGAACATAGATGGAAACATTCTAAATAAGATTCTAGCAAATCAGATTCAACAACACATCTCAAAAATCATTCACCATGACCAAGTAGGCTTCATTTCCAAGATGCAGGGCTAGTTCAACATCTGTAAGACCATAGATATAATTAAATAAATCAACAGATGTAAAAACAAGAACCACATAATTATATCATTAGATGAAGAAAAAGCTTTCTATAAACTCCAGCATCCCTTCTTGATAAAAGCCCTTGAACACCTAGGCATAGAGGGAACATACCTCAAGATAGTAAGAGGCTTCTATGATAAACCCACAGCTAACATATTGCTAAACTGAAAGGATTAGAAACATTTCCCCCTGAAAACCAGACAAGACAATGCTGCCCACTTTCACCCTTCCTGCTCAACTTAGTGTTGGAAGTCCTAGCTAGAGCAATCTGATAAGAAAAGGAAATCAAGGGTATCCAAATAGGAAAAGAAGAAGTTAAGTTATTCCTTTCTGTGATGATACGACCCTATACCTTGAAAACCCAAGAGAATCTGTTAAAAACCTCCTTGCACTGATAAAGAACTTCGGCAAAGTTTCAGGGTACAAAATAAACATGCAAAACAAAGTTTTATTGAAATAGCTAATGCAATATGTAAAATAATTGCAACAGCTTGCTTGACATAAGTAACTCCATTTTTTGTTATAATTCTTCATCTTAGTTGTCTGCCTGACCTAAAAATGACACCCCCCCAGTATGTACATGTGATTGTTGTGACGTTCCCATAACCACAGACCCACAGTCTTATTCCCCTGAGCTGTTCATGCTGACCGTTTTTGCTGAGCATTTGAAAACTCCTTAGCCACAATTTCTGTGTAATTGTATGCCTTGTCAACTGAAATCCAAGAGACTGTTCCTTTTGTTTTTAGTTCCTTGTACCCTTACCCCCTGATATGCAACCCACTTGCAGATTTTGCCTTTATAAACTTCTTGCTGATTCCACTCAGTGTCAAGAGCTTTCTTGTTGTGAGCCTACTCTTGATTGTGTGCTATTAAAGGACTCAAAATTCAAACCTGGTGTGCTGGCAATTCTCCTTTCTCGTGATTCGGCTATAATATTTGGAGGCTTCAGTGAGAACTGTCGCCAACCTTGGGAGGTAGCCTTACTCCAGTTCTCCCTGGCTCAATGGAGAAGTTATAGGGGAGGCGCCCCCTGAATCATTCCAGGGCCCCATAACCTCTCATTTGGCTCAGAGGGAGAAGGACCGACCACTGATTTCCTCCCACCTCAAAAAATTCCTGAGTTCATCTGTATTCTCCTAGGAGGTAAGAATTTTTTTTGTTTACTAGTAAGAATGTTTTGTTCTGTTTGTGGCCACAATTCTGTTTAAGAGAGTCATGGCTTGACAAAGTCACCCTTTGGTCACTATTCATTAGGGCAAGACATTGGCTGAATAGCATCCTCTGGTTTTCTGCCCTGAAATTGTTCCAAGTATCTGTAACTCTTCTGACTTGGTCCAAATGCTACCTGTCTGTCAACATGTTTTAACTGTGTATTTTAACTATTTGCTTGTCATTTGTTCATTGTTTGTTATAGGTTCACAGAATTCATGGCCTGTCAGTCCTCTGGACTGTATATTGAAAATTTTCTGTATTGTATTTGCTGAGGACTATGGAGTCCACCTTTCAAAAGGCAGGCTCCAGACCATCTAGAAAAAAGATTGGCCTGCATTTAATGTTACTTAACTCTCTACAGGGTCTTTGAATGTTCATGTTACTAAGACTACTTGAAAGGTCATCATAGGGACTCCTGGTCACCTGGATTAGTTTCCCTATATTGACCAGTGGTTAAATTTAGTCCAAAATCCCCCTCCATGGTTAAAAATATGTTTCTTAAAACTCAGGATCCTTCCCATAAGCCACAGTACACAGAGAGCTTCTAACTTGAAAACAACAGGGTGCTATATGCAAAGGCCCCTGGCTAACTCTTCAAGGAAAACTTGTTTCACCTGTTTCTCAAGCGAATAAAATCTTGCCAAAATCCAAACTATAAGTTTTAACTTCCCTGGTAAAATCAATCATGTACACTCACCATCCCACCTCGAATGATTGCCAGCTCTCTTTAACCCTATATACTTCTGAAAAGCCAGAACACATTAGAGCTGAGGTTAAAAAGTCTGTTCTGGCCTCAGCAGCTGGAACAAAGGAAAAAAATCAGGAAATATTAGAGGAGGTTTTTCTCTCCTCTTGCCTGGATTGGGACCCTAACACTTTGGCAGGGTCTAGAACATTAAAAACTTATCACCAGACTCTATTAGCTGGTTTCAAGGGAGCAGTCCAAAAACCTATCAATCTTTCCAAAACTATCAAGATTATTCAGAGTCCTGAGGAGTCACCGAGGGTGTTTCTTAAATGTCTTCAGGAGACATTCCATACCTATATCCTATTTGACCCCTCAACACCCAAGAACGCTCAGGCTATCAATTTGACTTTTGTGGCTCAGGCGGCACCTGACATCTGGGGAAAGTTACAGAGACTTGAAGGTTTCACAGGAATAAACATTTTTCAACTGCTCGAGGTAGCTTAGGTTAAAAATGCTGAGAAACAGAAACAGGAAGACAAGAAAATGGACAGAGCAACAAAATGGCAAACAAAAATATCAGTTGCTGCCATCCAGGCTTTCCAACCTGGCTCAAGGTCAACATGTAAAACAAAAAGAGAAACTAAAAAGGGACAAAAGGAAATTGGACTCATCCAGCTAGCCAAGAATCAATGTGCATATTGTAAAGAGCTGGGATACTGGGTAAAAAAAATTGCCCTCACCACCCAAAGACAGAGGACTCAAAATCAGTTCTGGTCCTGCCCTCTACTGGTGACTCTCCAGTCATGCCAACCTATTTTTGCTTTTAAATGAACAGATCCTGACTTTAGGGACACCAGTCAGTTAACTTGGACCTGGTTACCACAGGGTTTCAAGAACTGAAACCCTGTTCAAGGAAGCTTGGCAACAGGATTTGTCAGGGTTCCGTAACTTACACCCTGAGTGCACTTTACTTCAGTATGTAGATAATCTCTTGCTTGCGGCTGCAGACTTGAATACTTGTTTAAAAGGTACTGAGTCTCAGTTACAGCTCCTCCAAAACTTGGGCTACCATGTGTCAATGAAAAAGGCTGAGCTCTGCTCAACTGAAGTTTCCTATCTGGGATACTGGCTAAAAAAGAGTAAACAAGCCCTGATCTTGGCCTGGAGAGATACCATTCTTCAAATTCCCACACCAAACACAAAGAAACAGGTACAGGAATTCCTGGGGGCAGCAGGGGATTGCTGGCTGTGGATCTAGTAGGAGCTCATAAAAACTCCACTGGATGGTGGACCAAGGACTCTAAAATTATTTTAAGTCCTGGAGAAAAATGGGAAATAGATTTCACTACAATAAAACCTCACCATGCAGAGTATGGCTATCTACTGGTGTTTATTAATACTTTGTCTAAATGGATAGAAGCCTTTGCCACCAAAAATAAAACTACACTTACGGTCACAAGGTTTTTGTTAAATAAAATTATCCCTAGGGTTGGGCTCCCCCTCTCTATTGGCTCTAATAATGGTCCTGCCTTTACCTTATCCATAGTGCACCTGGTTAGTAAAGCACTAAACATTAACTGGTACATTGTGCTTACTGACCACAGAACTCTGGATAAGTAGAAAACATGAAGTGAACTCTAAAATCTACCTTAACCAAATTAATAATATAGACCAGTGAAAAATGAGTAAACCTTTTGCCTTTGGCTCTCCTTCAGACCCAATGCACCCCATATAAGGTTGGGTTTACACCATATAAAATCATGTTTGGAAGACCCCCTTCTCTGTTGCCTCAGTTTTGATATCCCATCCTAAAAAAAAAAAAAAAAAACTAATCAATCTCTGTTGAAATATCTTCAGTCCCTCCAGCAGGTTCAGGCCACTGTCGACTCTGGTGTCTGTGCTGTCTTGCCCACTCCATCTTCCATACCTTGCCACCTGTTCCATCCCGGAGATCTGGTTTCTGTCAAGAAATTACAGAAAAAAGAACTAATTCTTGCCTGAAGGGGACCCTTTATCGTCATCATCACCACTTCAACAGCGTACAAAGTCAAAGGGATACTGGCCTGGATTCATCACACCCAAGTCAAGAGAAAAAAAATATCTTGGTTCCAATATTTGTTTAACTGGAACCCCTGGTTAACAACTCTCATCACCAGTTTGTCTGATCCACTTGTCCTCCTTGTTTGCTTATAGAACCTTGTATATTCAATTGGTTTATCAATTTCGTCAAACAACGAATCAATTCTGTAAAACTTATGCATGTAAAAACCTATTATAGTACCATACCCTTAACCGATGAATCAACAAATTGACTCATGTACAACTAAAAGGGGGTAATGAAATAGCTAATGAAATATGTAAAATAATTGCAATAGCTTGATTGACATAAGTAACTCCATTTTGTTAAAATCCTCCATCTTAGCTGTCTGCCTGACCTAAAAATGACCCCCCCCAGTGTGTACCTGTGATTGTTGTAACGTTCCCATGACCACAGACCCACAGCCTTGTTCTCCTGAGCTGCTCATGCTGACTGTTCTTGCTGACCATTTGAAAACTTCCTAGCCACAAGTTCCATGTAATTGTATGCCTTGTTAACTGAAATGCAAGAGATTCTTCCTTTTGTTTTTAGTTCGTTGTACCCTCACTCCCTACTGTGTAGCACACTTGCGGATTTTGCCTTTATAAGCTTCTTGCTGATTTCACTCAGTGTCAAGAACTTTCTTGGCATGAGCCTACTCTTGACTGTGCACTATTAAAGGACTCAAAATTTGAACCCAGTGTGCTGGTGATTCTCCTTTCTCACGGTTATAACAGCATTCTTATATACCAAAAGCAAACAGGCAGAGAACCCAAATAAAAAGCACAATCCCATTCACAGTAATCACAAAAACTATAAAACACTACTCAAAGAAATCAAAGAAGACATAAGCAAATGTAAAAATGTTCCATGCTCATGAACTGGAAGAATAAATATTGTTAAGATGGCCATCCTACCAAAGACAATTTACAGATTCAATGCAATACCCATTAAATTACTGACATCATTCTTCTCAGATCTGGAAACGACAATATAGAAGTTCATAAGACAATCAATTTATTTTCACCTTCACTTGGAAAGACTGACAATACACATGGACAGTTATGCCTCAGGGGTATACTGGGAGCCCAACTTATTTTTCATAGATATTAAAAAACAGCCTTTCAGACATTGGTGTCCTTAAGAAATTCACCTTGATACAGTATATGGACAATTTAATGTTCTGTTCAGGAAATAGGAAAATATTCATAGAAGATGGAATTTATTTATTGCAACAATTAGCTTCAAAGGGGTACAACATATTAAGGGGGGAAAATTTCAATTTTATTAAAAACAAGTAAGGTATTTATGTTACCTAATACTAAAGTCTTTTTATCAATCTGGACACAATAAAAATAATACTGGCCTTTCCTGCCTCCGAAACTAAGAAATAACTAAGAGGAATTTAGGAATTAGATGAATATTGCAGAAACTGGATTCCAAACTTAAAATTTCAAACCTGATATACTCTTTTAAAATAAGGTAGGCCCAAACCCTTGGAATGTACAGAAAAACATAAGTTAACATTGTAAGAAGTTAGTAAGAGTCTTATGGATGCCCCAGCATTAAACCACCCAAATTATAATATTATGTTTTCATTGTTTGTTCATAAAAATCAGGAAAATACCTTGGGTATTCTGACTCAAAAACACAGAGATCAAAATAGACCTGTAATATACTAGAATTAGCAACTGGATACTCTGGCTAAAGGATTATCACCTCCCATGAAAACAATGAATACTGTCCTATTAATAAAAGCAGCTAAAAAAATAATGATAGATTCTCCCCTCACTGCCTTCATTTAGAAAAAGCACTACTAAACTCCTACCATACTCAACACCATTTAGTTAGTAGACTGGCTTCCCATGAAGTTCTTCTTTCTGCTCCCCATATTACATTGATCAGATGTAATAATCTAAATTCCCACCAGTCTTCTTCTGTCTTCAGATGAAATGCCACGTGATTGCATTATCCGAGCAGCAAAGACCTGCAAAGAAACTCTCCTTGCTAACGCTAATGCTATTTCATTTACAGATGAACCTTACTTAAAAGGATGGATGTGGAAATTTTCAGGCTATGCTATAGTCTCTTGGAGGTAATAGAAAGTACTTATCTTCCAGAACCGATCTTGGCTCCACAAACAAAGTGAGTAGTGTTAATTGGAGCTTATCAATGGGCAAAAAGAAAAACTGCTAATATTTATAAAAGTAGCAGATATGCTTTTGGAGTAGCCTATGGCTTTGGAGGGCAATGGAAACAAGATTTTAACCCAGTGTAGTTAGTCCATTAAAAAAATGAACACCTTGTTTCAGAATTATTGGAGGTTTTACTACTGCCAGAATAATTTACCATTGTCAAGATTCCAGGGCATTCAAAGGTAAACACCCCAGAAAGCAAAGGAAATCAATTAGCAGATAGTACAGCAAAAATAGCTGCCCTAAGCATCTCTCAACTTGAAAATCAACCTATTTTAGCTTTACGGAAGTACTTGATTTTGACATAAAATTAGCTCAATCCCAAGCTCTAAAAATAAAACAAGAAAATTGAGAAACAAAAAGGAGAAATGTACTCCTCTGAGACTGTGCTATGGTATGGGCCAAATGGTCTGCCCATACTTCCAGCCCATTTACAGTCATCTTTCTTAACGTATGTGCACGATTTAATTCATTGGAACCTTGATATAATAATTGCTTGAAGAAAACAATATTATTGAAAACCCTCTCCAACTGTTGCTTATAAGACATATACTTACTGCCATATCTTCCCAGAACATAATCCAGGGAAACACTTAAATAGTTCTAAGTTTTCCTTTACCAAAAGGCCCTTTCAACGTATGGCAAGTAGATTATATTCAGTACTACCACTACAAGGATACATATACATTCTAGCAATGGTTTGTATGTTTCCTTGCAGAAGAGCAACAGCCTTAGTGGTACATAAAGTTATCTAAGAAAAAATTATTCTGACTTGAGAAGTTTTCCTAGAATTTCATAGCAACAGAAGTACTTATTTTACCGGACAATTAATATTGTCACTATATAAAGTCTAGCTCATTCTCCAATATTTCTATTGTGTTTATCACTCCTACGCATCTGGGTTAGTTAAACACATAAATGGAATAATCAAAACTTAATTGAGAAAACTAACTGAGGCTTTTAAAATTCCTCTGCCAAAAGATCTTCCTTTCTTTTTGCTCAATTCATGATCAACTTCTTTTGGTAAAAAACAACTGTCTCCATTTGATATTATAATAGGTAGACCTATTAAATCATCTCCAGGAAATTGTGAATTCACAATATTTAAACAGATTATGTTGTATTATTCCAGCAGTCTTATAAGGCAGCTAACTAAACAGCAATTTATTAAAAGATTCTTTCCACAGTGAGCACCTGAGAGATAAAAAACAAAAAACAAAACCAAAACAACTCAAGGATCATGAACTTTAACCAGGAGATTTTGTCTATTGGACAAAACTGGCGTGTTTTAAAGGACTTCCTCCAATCAATGTGAAAGGGACCTTGTCATGTGTCCTAATCAACTCTTGTGATGCTAAAACAAAAAGCATGCGGCCTCATGCCCCTTTCCAGTGATTCTAGCCTATCGTGGTAAGTATTGGCTTTCCAAGGAGAAGACTGGATATAAATAGGAAATATATCTGTGTTTCTTTTCTTATTCTTTTTCTTATCCTTCTTCTTCTTCTTCCTTCTATTTCAATATCTTTAGGGTACAAATTATTTTTGGTTACATGGATGTGTTGTATAGTGGTAAAGAACTCTTGACTTTAAGTATACCCATTACTCCCACTGGTACACATTGTACCTGATAGGTGATTTTTATATAACTGTGTTTATTAAGAAGGTCATTAGTCCTTAATACTGAGATGACTAAAGACAATGTGCATCATTGGCTTATACATACATAGGAAGAGCTTTTCATGAAAAGACATTAGTTTGTTAGCTTTAATGCTGATGCTGTCCCAACTGAGAGATGAGATGATTAGATTTTAGGACAGTATAACACAAATTTGGGATAATTTTATCTGACATACCCCCTTGTGTTGTCAGCTTAATCAGCTCATCATTTCTTTATAAATTGCCCAGTCACAGATATTTCTTTATAACAACACAAAATGAACTAACACACTTGCAAAACTTCCTCACTTACAATTTCATTGGGTTTATTCCACTGGTATGATTATTTATCTTCCAGCTTTCTGCCGCAAATGAATATGGAGAATGTCATTTGGGATGCAGAGGCCTTAACCCATTACACAAAAAAGGGTCAAAATCATAGATAGCTATGTGGGTATCTTGTTATTAAATAATGAAGTTGTTCTTATGAGAAAGTCTATAGTACAGAGCTGTATGGCTTTAGACAGTCACTGTAATCCAAGAGTGTACTTGCACAATCATAAAGACTGAGTATTTTGTCTATATCTTAGATGAATCAGATAACATCACTAAATTAATAGCTGATATAAAAATTCAAATAACTAATCTTTCAGATCCAACACCTTCTCTAAATAATTAGCTAAGCTGCTGGTTTGGATCTTGGGGGACTTGATGGCAGAAACTGTTACTTATTCTCAGAATTATGATAATTTATTTTGTTTTATCCTGTTTTTGTCTTTATTGCTGCTGTGGCATTTGTTCAAAATGGAGCTAATGCACAACTGGAAAAACTTAAAGTAATAATCACTCAAAGAATTGCATTAATTGAAGATGCATCTATGAAACCTGACTCAGGTCACAAAGTCTCTTTCTCCATTTTGCTTTAAATTTGGCTTATAATCCATCAGCTTTATAGCCTGACAAATTCCCCCTGCCATGGGACATGACCCTTGAGAAATAAGCCTTCCTAGCAATATGGGACAAAGCTCCTGAACATAAAAGGAGCCCAAGCCATTTGAGTTCATCTACGATGCTTTCTTCAAAAGATCTGGATGAAAAGAGGGAAGTGTGAAATTAAATAATTTAAGCTTTATTAAATAATTCAAACTTAAAGCTGTTGGAAATTTAAATTATTCTTAGCCTTGAGAGGAATGACGCAATGCAGCCCGAGTCACGTGGGATGCTGCTGCAAATTGTGCCTTTTTTCTGTAAATACTGAGAAAAATACCCAAGCAGCACTGGAGACAAGACTCCCCTCAGATAGCCAACTCTCTCCACGGATTAGTAAAGTCATATTCCTTAGAATGTAGCAATTTGTAGTCAATCAAATCCCAGTAATATATTCACTGTCTTATATGAACAATGTCATAATTCTGCTAAAATTTCTGTGACTCTGCCTATATAAGTGAAATCTTATCATCTCCATTTTGGTATTCTCACCCCATTTGTTTGAAGTCAGTCTACCGAGTGGCTATACTCAAGTTTTGCTCTTCTATAAACTCTATACTTAATAATATTTTCTGAGTCTGATTATTTGAGGTAGACTTTTTTTAAAAAAAGTATAAAGATATATGTGTCTCTTCATTGAATTTTCTGCTACAGGTTCATTGAAACTCAGGTACACAACTTTAAATGTGCTGAAATAATAAGGTATTCATCCTACCAAGTGGAAAGACCTTCCAATCAAAAAGTCCTTCCAATCAAAAAAGACCACAGGCTTAAAAGAGCTTAGTTTAATGAGTCTAAACATTCTAGAATTATTCAGTATCTTTTATATTTTAACCTTCAATTATTAAATTATTAAAAATAGAACATTGAGTTTCATCTATATAAAAAGGTAGAAAAGTTAAATAATATTATAGATAATAAATTTATTAAGCATATTGAATTGCATCAAGATTCCAATTCATTTGATTCAAGAATATATAATTAGAACCCACTTGAGATGATTGGAAGAAATTTTGAGAAAAATAAGAAAACAAATTGACAGGGGATGGTTCAATTTCCATGGCTAGATTATATCATGGATTAATAACTGGAAGTCCTACTGTTATAGGCTCAGGTATGTCCCCCCAAAATGTATATGTTGAAGCACTAACCCCCATTACCTAAGAATGTGATCATAACATCCTGAGCAGACAAAGTCCCTAGAGTCAATAGGGTCACTTGCCTGACAGGTCTTGTACTTCAAAGTTAACAATTCACACTTTTACTGACACTTGCTCACTATGCAGATTGTAGTGCAAGGGAAAGTTCAAATGACTTTTAATAACAAGATCTGTTTCTGTTCTGATTATTTCAACCATAATCTGTGCACACCGGGAGGCAATTTATCAGAGGATTCAAGCATGAATATAGGTAAATCACTGTGCACCATTCACAGGCTAGTCTCAGTTGCCCCCTACAGGACAGTAAGGATAATTATTAAGGATGGTATGTTTTCCTTACAGAGGTCATTCATTCATTTATTCAACAAATACTCACCTACTAGATGCCAAGCACTGTTATTGCAGAGAGGTTATGTATGCAAGTCTCTGGTCAAGTTGGAGGAGACAGACAAGATAAGACAATTTTACAAGCATTCAATTGTACTACATCCAACATATTTTGGCAAATCTCAGGAACATCTAAGATCTTGATATCACAATGTTTTACAATTAATGATCTATCAGATTCGATGAAATATGACTTTTTTTTTTAAATCAAATAAGGCATGGTGAGGGGCAGGGTATGGGGAGTATCATTCTGGATTAGGAGGTCAAGTTAAGTCGTATCAATGAACTCAGAAAAAGCCCATGAGCCATAGAAATGCAAGGGTTGATTATTTATGTATGTGTGGGTATGTGGGAAGGGGCTCAGAAAGCACTATTCCTACAAGAACTGACACATAGAATAATGGAATGGAAGAAAGAATTCAGAAATAAACCCAATTACCTACAACCAAATGATCTTTAACAATGCAGACAAAAGTATACAGTGGGCAAAAGACACCTAAATGGTGCTAATACATTGGATAGATAAATGCAGAAAAATGGAACTTGATCCATATCTCTCACCATATACAAAAAAAATGAAATGTCTTTTGCAAGAAAAATTAACGCAAGATGTATTAAAGACTTAAATGTCAGACCTAATATCATAAAAATTCTAGCAGAAAATCTAGAAAAACCTCTTCTGGATATTGGTCAAGGCAAATAACTTATGATTAAAAACTCAAAAGCAAATGCAACAAAAACAAAAATAAGTGGGACTTAAATTAAAAAGCTTCTGCACAGCAAAATAAATAATCAACAGAGCAGATAGGCAATTTACAGAATGGGAGAAGATATTTGCGAACTATACATCTGACAAAAGACTAATACCCAGTATCCACAAAAAACTCAAATAAATCAGCAAGGAAAAGCAAATGACCCCATTAACAAGTGGACAAATGACATGAACAGACACCTCTCAAAAGAAGATATTCTGATGGCCAAGAAACATATGGGAAAAAAAAGTGCTTAACATCACAAATCATTAGGGAATTGCAAATTAAAATCATAATGAGATACCACCTTACACTAGTCAATATAGTCATTATTTAAAAAAAAAAAAAGATACTGTTGTGCATGTGGTGCAAAGGGAATGTTTATGCACTATTGGTGGGAATGAAAACAAGTACAACCTCTATGGAAATAGGTATGAAGATTTCTCAAAAAACTAAAGTAGACCTATCATTTGATGCTACAATCCCACTACAACGTATCTACCCAAAGGAACAGAGGTCATTATACAAAAAAGACACCTGCACTCTCATATTCTTTGCAGGATATTTCAAAATTGCAAAGATGTGGAGTCATCCTAAGTGCCCATCAACTAATCAGTGGATATGAAAATTTAAACACACATACACACACACACACACACACACACACACACACTATTCAGCTGTTTAAAAATGAAATAATGTCTTCTGTAGCAACTCGAATGAAATTGGAGAATATCATCCTAAATGAACTAGCACAGGAACAGAAAATCAAATACCACATGTTCTCACTCATAAGTGGGAGCTAAACTTGGGGCTTGCAAAGGCATAACGAAGGGTATAATGGACACTGGAGCCTCAGAATGGGGATGGTGGGAAGGAATGAAATGGTGAAAAATCACCTATTGGGGACAATTTGCTCAAGTGGAAGTCGTGAGTACACTTAAAGCCCAACCTTCTTTGCCACTATGCAATGCATCTATGTAACCAAAAACTACTTGTACTTCCTAAAACTATTGAAATAAAGAGAGAGTGAGAGAAAGAAAAGCACTACCACAAAGTGCATTGAACTAAAGATGATGGTGAGGGGAGTGCTCAGAAGCAAGACAGTCATGATGACTTTGCCTGCCTTCTAGTGTGGGAGCTGGCAGTCAAGGAATTCTCTGACCTATTCTCTCTCAAAGTAGGTCACAAGACTCACATGTGACAGCTGTCCTGCTTTATACCCAGAGGATTAGAATGCTACACTGAGAGGGTCTCTTTTTGGCAATGATAAAAATGTTTTAAAGCTGATTGTGTTGATGTTTGGACAACTCTGAATACAAGAAAAACTATTAAAGGTACACTTCAAAGGGGTAAATTGTATAATATACAAATTTTATCTCAGATATAGATGTATATGTGCATATATGTTCATATACATACATATATGTACATATATGCACATGTATGTTCAAGCATTTACATACATATATCTACATACATATATATCTACATATACACACATATCTACATATATACACACACACATATGTAATCCCTTTTCCTCAGTTTTATCAAGGGTTGTGTCTTACACTTCTATAATGAAAGAAAGGTTAGTAAAGGAAAAAAGAGAAAAACAAACATTTTATTTAGCAAAGTTTTACGTGGCATAGAAGCCTTCAGAAATAAAAACTCAATGACCCATGAAAAACTGTGTATTTTATGCTAATTCTGATGAAAGAAGTGAATAGTTATAAAGAAACATGATTGGACAAAAAGGGGTATTACCTAAAGGTAATAAACCAGGCAGAGGGGATGGGAAACCCAGCAAGGCTTAGTTCATATTTTTCTTGCCCTCTCTTTGTAGCATTCTTGTCATCAGTAGTCACTGTTCATTTTTCCCGAATCCACCTAGCCTTAGGCAAACACAAATCTATTTTTCTGTCTCTGAGATGTTCCTACTTTGGACATTTCATATAGATTATAAAATATGTGGTCTTTTGTGATTTGTTTATTTCACTTAGCATAGTGTTTTAAAGGTTCGTTATTGTAGCACCTATCAGTATTTTATTCTTTTGTTTATTGTTGAATAATATTCTATTGTGTGGGTATACTAAATTGTATGCATGTGGGAGGATTCTATTTTTTCTGGCTATTACAAATGATGTTCCTGTGAATACTCACTGTACATTTTTATGTGCACTTATGCTTTTAAATATTTTTAAATCTTTGAATTCTGGGTATATAACCGGGAGTGGAATTGCTAGATCATTACTCCTTGGTTGACATTTTGAGGAACTGGTGGACTGTTTTCCAAAGTGATTGCACTATTTTATATGCCCACCAACCATCATCAGAGATTTGATTATTCTGCATCTTCACCAACACTTGTTCTAGTGTATGTTTTTGACTGTAGTCATCCTGGTGGGTGAGAATTGTGATCTCATTTTGGTTTTGAGTTGTCTTCCCCTCATGGCTTATAAGGTTGAGCATCTTTTTATATGTTTATTGGCCATTGGCCTCTGTATGTTCAGATTCTTTGCCTATTTTTAATTGGGTAATTTGACTTTTTATTTTTGAGCTGTAAGAGAATATATATTCTAGGTAAAAGTGGCTTAAATATTTTTTTCCAAGAGTTAATTTACAAATATTAAAAAAATTTTTTTTTTCAAGAGTTAATTTGTGATACAATCTGTAAAGTTGTATCCAGAAAACAAAAGACCTTTCTCACGTTCCAAATTCAAGGGAAATGTGCCTGTGATTTTTTTTTTTTTTTACAAAATATATTATTGTAGGGTTTTAATGGCATCTAATAGCCTAATACAAGAAAGACAAAAGAAGAAAACAAGCTGATATTTTGCAGCAAAACAATTCTCTGTTGTTTTGTTTTAATTGTTGGCCAAGCGCTTGAGCTTTTTACACTTTGGAGGAATTTCTCCATTTTTCCAAAAACAGGGAAGCAGGGTGAGGGCTCAAGGTCAGCTCTGCCTGCCTCAGTTCAGAATTGATCCTGGATCTTGGCATGCCCCTGAACTCAACTCAGACCTCAAGGGCCAGCATTTGGCTGGGTCAGCAGCTAAAGCTTTATCAAAAATGGCCTGATTATTAGTGAAAGGGTCAGTTTGTTTACCTTGGTGAACACATAAATCCAGTCTTGAATAATTAATTCAATTATTCATAATGCATGGTAAAAGGGTGAAGCTCCAGGAAGATACAGGGTTTCCCAGCAGCTATCCGCAGTAAGGAGATGATTTGCCAGGGCTCATGAAAATAATGGGAAAAAAATCCTTAATAAAACAACATTATAACTTAGCATTAATATTCTTATAAACCAATCATTCTGTTCTTAAAACTTTGTAAGTGGGATCTCATCATTCTAAAACAGAATTCCAATAGTAAAAAAATATATTCTCTGTTGAAAGTAAAGTATCTTTCTTTTGAAAAGTACCATAACTTCAATAAAACCACAAAATATGATTGAAAGAAGGAAGAGTTATGCTCATAGGAATGAAGGGATGCGGTCTGTGTATTGTTTTTAGCAGAAAGAAAAAGGAAACATAACGTTGTGTATATCTAAATCTGCCTTCAGAGCCATTCTTATTAATTTTAAATAAATCCATTTGATCAAAGAACCAATATGGTAATTTACATACTGTATTTAATTTTTCAACTTCTTAATAAAGAGATAGATAGGTAGATAGATAGATAGATAGATAGATAGATAGATAGACAGTTACACTATACAATGAGAATTTCTATCTGTTTTCTCACATTACTCAACATAAAAATTTTTAGAAAAAATCAAAAGAGAAAATGAAAGATGATAGAAGGAAAAGGAGAGAGGAAGTGTGAGAGGGGAAAGCAGAGGGAGACAGTCAGCGAGAGAGACAATTTTAGAAAGATTTAGTGAAAAATAAACTAAAATATTTGCAGATGTGCCGCATCTTTGAAGCATCAAAACAGCTTTTTGGAGTAGATTTTATTGACTATTTTTTAGAGATAAGAAAGCTCAAGTTCAGAGAGGTTAAGTAACTTGACTCAAGTTCACAGCTGATAAGTACTGGGGTCTCATTGTCCCATGGGGGAGACTCAGGGTAGATTAACTGTAAACACCAATTCAGGTGGAATGCAACAAGCATTGATTTTCCTAAGTGCTACATGCCCAATGGCCTTTAGTGCTTGCTGAGGTTTCACATTGAGATGATCAGAAATACAACCCCCTCCAGGACCACTCTTGTACAGTAAATATGTTTTCTGTATTGATCGGCTCTTTACAGTATGTATTTTTAACTACATTCAGATCTGCCTGTCCCATAAGGTTCTATCTGTAATAAATTTCAAGCTGTTTGATGGAATATTTGTGTGTGATACATCAATGTGTACAAATATGTGCATATATGTACACATTATATGTGTATACACATTGTGTGTGTGTGTGTATGCATGCATGTGTATTGTTAAGATGGGGAAAATCCCTCCAATATCAACTTTTGTGGCCATTCTGCCACAAGAGGAAACAAAACACAGGTGTTAAGAACATACACTCTGAAGCAAGACTGCCTATGTGTGAATGCCTCCCCCACCATTTATTAGCTATGAGATCAGGGAAATTACTAGACTCCCTGAGCATTTATGTTGCTTATCTGTAAGATGTAGAAATATGAATGAAGACTGGTACATCTCTTAGAATGATACTAGAATACTTACCAAGAACAGTTTAGTGTTTACTAGTTCTATATTGCATGACAAAATGCAATGAATCACTAAGTAATCAATTCAACACTACTGTAGCCTTCTCTGGTCTCTCCCCCACAGAACAACCAGCAAGACACTCTCTTTAGGTAAACCCTCTAAATGACTTCTAAGCTCTGCATTGCCATGGTCAAGACCAATTTAATTTCATTATCTTAAACACAGTTCCTCATTCGCTCCAACATAGCCTCTCTGATTTTTCTCTTGTTCTTTAGTGCTCATATTAGTCAGGGTTCTCAAGAAAAATAAACCAAAAGGAAAAAAAGGGAGAGAGAGAGAGAGAGAGAGAGAGAGAGAGAGAGAGAGAGAGAGAGAGAGAGAGAGAGAGAGAGAGACTGAGATTCATTATGAAAGATTGGGTTGGCTCACTGGCAGGATGATGGAGGTGGAAAAATCCCATGATCAGCCATCTGCAATCAGATAGAACCACTAGCATTCAGGAATGCTAGTGACATAGTTCCATCCAAACCTGAAAGCCTGAGAAGCAAGGAACCAATGATGTACATCCCAGTCCAAATCCAAGGGCCTGACAATGAGGAATGCTGATGCCCAAGGGCAGGAGAAGGTGGATGTCTCAGCTCAAGGAGAAAAAGTGAATTCATTCTTTCTCCCTCTCTGTTTTATTGAGACTCTCCATGGAAGATGCTGGCCCACATTGGTAAAGGTGACCTTCTTCACACAGATACTGACTTAAATGTTAACATCTTCTGGAAACACTAAAAAATAATGTTTTGCCAGCTTTCTGGATATCCTTTGGCTCAGGCAAATGGACATGTAAACTTAACCATCACAGTGCTATTCTATATATATCTTTGTCCAAAATGTTCTTCTCTCCCTTTATTACATAGTAGTGTCTTACCGACCTCTCAGAGTACAAGAGTTCTTTACTTAGAGAAACCTTTGTTGACTCTTTTAGTGGATAAAATGTTTCCTTCCTGTTTTTAATAGCACCTTATATTTCTTCTACATTTAATGTTCACAGTTGTAAATTTACTTTAAAAAAAAATTCAACTAGCTGTATAATGGCTACCTCTTTCATTAGAACAAAAGATCCATGAAGGCAAGGTCTACATCTGATTTTGTTTGGGAGTGTATCCTGCATACCTAAGGATATGTACTTAATAAATACTTGTTGAATGAAAGAGAGAGAAATAAAAAAAGAGAAAGAGAGAGGAAAGAGGGGAGACAAGGCGGGAGGGAGGAAGGGAGGGAGGGAAATAGGAAGGGTGGGAGGGAAGACAGCAGGGAGAGAAGGATGGAGGGAGGGAGAAAGGAAGAGAAAGAAGGGCAAAGAGAGAAAGAGTGAAAGAAATAGAGAAAGAAAGAACAGAGAAAATAAAAGAAAATAAAAAGAGAAGGAAAGAGAAAAAGAAATTTGTACAAATCAGATAAAGGAAATTTTGTTTTGTGGTTTGGTTATCAAGAGGTAATAGCAGGAGTGAATTACAAATTGGATGGGAAGGAAGAAATTGTTGCAGCTCAGAGTACTCCATGAGCATACTTGGTCCTAAGACTTGAGAAAGAAAGACTAGGTAAGAAAAGAGAAGTCAGGATAAGGATAGAGAGAGCCCAAAACAATCTTCACTGACATACACACTGATTAACAACGATGGATAAGATAAAATGATGGGTTGAAATATTTTCTTGGTTGTCCTCTGCAAGTAAAACTCAGATTTTAAATTTCCTGCCAGGATCTCTGAAGTCCTACTGAGGTCCCTTTGCTACTCTTTTTCCAAAAGTAATGTTGCTAACTTTCCCTTTGAATCTTAACAACTTACTCATTCTGAGGTGGGAGCAAGTTGGGAGCACAGGCACACCCCATTTTATTGTGCATCACTTTAATGTGCTTCACAGATACTGTGTTGTTGTTGCTATTGTTGTTTAAACTGAAGTCTGTGGGAACCCTGAATAGAGCTAGTCTATTGGTGCCATTTTTCAAAACATGTACTCACTTCATGTCTCTGAGTCACATTTTGGTAATTCTGGCAGTAGCCCTTTTTTCCCCTTTATTATTATGTCTGTTGTGGTATTATATCTGTTGTTGGGGTCAATGATCTTTGAGGTTACTATTGTGATTGCGGGCAGCATGAACCACACCTCTACAAGACAGCAAGCTTAAACGATCATTGGTGAACCACCCTTACAAGACAGCAAGCTTAAACGATCATTGTTGTGTGTTTTGACAGTTTCACTAAATGGGTGTTTCCTTATCTGTCTCCCTTTCCTAGGGCCTCTCCATTCTCTTGTCACAAGAATATTAAAATTAAGCCACTCCATAACTCTATGATGGGCAATGATTTCTAAGTGTTCAAGTGACAGGAAAAGTTGCATGACTCACTTGAAGTCAAAAGCTATAAAAGAGATCATTAAGCTTAGTGAGGAAGGCATGTTGAAAGCTGAGATAGATTGAAACTAGCCTTCCTACACCAACTAGTTAGCCAAGAAGTAAATGCAAAGGAAAAGTTATTGAAAGAAATTAAATGTGCTTCCCCAGTGAACACAAGACTCATAAGAAAGCAAGACAGTTTTATTTCTGATATGGAGAAAGTTTGAGAATTCTGAATGGAAGATCAAACCAGCCACAACATTCCTTTACGCCAAAACCTTATCCAGAGCAAGGCCCGAACTTACTTCAATTTTATGAAAGTTGAGAAGTGAGGAAGCTGCAGAAGAATAGTTTGAAGCTAGAAGAGGTTGTTTCATTAAGTTTAAGAAAGAAGCCATCTCTATAATATAAAAGTGCAAAGTAAAGTAGCAAATGCTGATATAGATGCTGCAGCAAGTTCTCCATAAGATCTAGCTAAGATCATTGATGAAAGTGGCTATTCTAAACAACATATTTTCAATGTAGACTAAACAGTCTTATCTTAAGAGACATGCCATTTAATTCTTTCATAATTAGAGAGAAGTTTGTGGCTGGTTTGAAAGTTTCAAAGGACAGACCGACTCTCTTGTTAGAAAATAATGCAGCTAGTGACTTCAAGTCGAAGTTCATGTTTGTTTACCATTCCAAAAATCCTATGGTCCTTAACAATTGTGCTAAATCTTCCTGTGCTGTATAAATGAAATAACAAAGCTTAGATGACAGCACATCTATCTACAAAATGATTCATTGAATATTTTAAGTCCACTGTTGAGACTTACTGCTCAGAAAAAATATTTATTGTCTTAAAAATTTTATTGGTCATTGAAAATAAATTTTATTGGTGCATTGACATGCACCTGGTCACCCAAGAGCTCAAACAGAGATACATAAGGAGATTCATGTTTTCATGCCTAACACAACATCCATTCTGTAGTCCATGGATTAAGGTGTAAATTTGACTTTCAAGTCATATTACTTAAGAAATATATTTTGTAACACTATAGCTGTCACAGATAATGATTCCTGTGATAGATCAGGAAAAGTAAAATGTTTTCAAAATTATTAATTATTGTAGATGTCATTAAGAACATTTGTGATTCATGAAAGGAGTTCAAAATATCATCATTACAGGAGTTTGGAAGAAGTTGATTCCAACTCTCATGGATGGCATTGAAGGGTTTAAAACTTTAGTGTAGGTTGTAATTGAAGATATGGTAGAAGCAGCAAGAGAATTAAAAATTGAGTCTGAAGATGTGACTGAACTGCACCAGTCTCATGATCAAACTTGAATGAGTAAAGAGTTGCTTCCTATGGATGAGCAAAGAAAATGGTTTTTTGAGATGCAATCTATTTTTGGTGTAGAAGCTGTGAACATTGTTGAAATGACAACAACAAATGTAGAAGAGTATGTAAACTTAGTTGATAAAGCAGTAGCAAGGTTTGAGAGGATTTATATCCATTTTGCAAGATATTCTACTGTGGGTAAAATGCTATCAAACATCATCTCATGCTACATAGAAATCTGTTATGAAAGCAAGAGTGAATGAATGCAGCAAACTTCATTATTGTTTTGTTCTAAAACATGGCCACAGCCATTCCAACCTTCAGCAATTACTCTCATGACTAGTCAATAACTATCAAAATTGAGGCAAGACCTCTACCAGCAACAAAATTTTGACTCACTAAAGGTTCAGATGACTGTTAGCATTTTTTTATCAATAAAGTCTTTTTCATTAAAGTATGTACATTGTTATTTTAGACCTAATGCTACTGCACAATTAAAAGACTACAGTATAGTGTAAGCATAACTTTTACATGCACTTGGGAACAAAAAATGGTGAGACTCACTTTATTGCAATGATCAATATTCGCTTTGTTGTTGGTGGTCTGGAACTGAACCAGCAATATCTCTGAGGTATGCCTGTAGATAATTTGCTAATCCAATGCGTTAGTTTATAAAAGGCTCTGAACACAGGTTCCATCTGTTTTAGGACAAAATGATCTGATCTGATTTATTCTGATTTTCCTCCAAAAGATAGCTTCAACCAGAAAAAAATCAGTCTTGGTACTCTCTAAAGGATAAACATAAAAAGAATATTAAATTGAGTCCAAAAATTATACATGCATTATACCTATAAAAAAGCTCAAGCCAAGAAATATGAAAATTTGCTAAATGTCCCACAGCTAATCATAGCAAGTCTCCTAACATCCAGTCCAAAACCAGATCTTATACACCAAAATAGCTCTTTAAGCAATTTAGGGAACAGTTTAGGGCTTAAGATATTGGTTCTTATTTATGCCACCATCCTGATGCCTGAACATGTAGGAGAAGCCTAAAAGTAGCTCCTTCAGATGCACAGGGCTTGGCTGGGTATCTGTGTTTTAGATGAAGGTCTGCAAACTTTTTCTGCAAAGGGTCAGATAGTAAATGTTTTTTGCTTTATTAGCCATATGGCCTTTTTTTACAACTATGTATGCTATAACTACTCAACTCTGTTGCTTCAGTGAGAAACAAGCTCTAGACAACATGTAAATCGATGAAACTTTACCATTCAAAGATATTTTTTAAGTAATGATCCTCATACCTACACAAAATAAACATAGGCTAAAGATATTATTGAACTCACATGGCAAAAACCAGAAAAATATTACAACAATTCAAAGGAGAAAGTCAAAGAATAGACACATTTATAGATCAAGACTATTGAAGCCACCGAGCCCGACCTCAATAGTCTTGATCTATAAATGCATCTATTCTTTGACTTTCTCTTTTGAATTGTCTATAATATCTGTCTGGCTTTTGTCATGTGAGTTAAATAATATCTTTAGTGTATGCTTATTTTATGTAGGTATGAAGATAATTATTTTAAAAATATCTTTTAACGGTAAAGTTTCATTGGTTTACATGTTGCCTAGAGCTTGCTTCTCATTACAGCAACAGAGTTGAGTAGTACACATTTATAGATCAATACTATTGAAATGAACCTGAAAACAGAGGGGATACTGACTTTTCTACAGGAGGAAAGGAGATCTGTCACACCAATGGACAGAATTTCATTGCATGTCTACATACGAGAATTATGTTTCACTTTTCTCTCAGTTACTTAAAATCTAGAGTTATAAAACAGCTCCCCTAGAATCTAGAATCAGAGGAGTGTACTATAGGCAGTGCCTAGTTTTTCACTGAAATACTCTACATTATGAAAACAGATGGATGTCTGTAGGCATCCTTTGTCTACCCCTGTCTTGAATGAACTGAAGGAAATTTTCGAAAAGTAACAGCCTTTTTTCTCATGTAAGCATCCACGAAGGAGGAGAAGAGAGCATTTCCACTGGTTGATATTGCAGGAAAGTAAGTAAAATCAAAACAGCTGTAGAGTGGACTCTGTAGCAGGACTTCATTGTGGACAGATGTAGTCGTCCTGCAATGTGTGTGCCACTTCAAAGTCTAGGACCCTGAGCTCTTCATGAATCAAACAAGAAAAGAATAAATACCCATTTTAATTCCCTTGGGTTTCCTGGGCATTTGACAAGAAAGTGGATATGAAAAACTTGGAAATAAAGCCCAAAAATGATTATACAAAGAACACATGCACATAAAGCTCTGATTTAAATTGCTGGGCTGGTGACTGATGGCTTCAAGCTTCTTGTTCTAGCTTCAATTCAATTTGTTCCTCATCAGTGCTTGCCACCTAGGTAATTTGGGAGCAGATGGTGAGAGGAATGGAGGATGTTCCGTTCAAAACTACCACCTACCTGCCTCTCACTCTGGGCTGTAAGAGTCTCCCTGTGTACTCTCTAATCCCTCATCACTAGCCCAGAAAAGTGATCTTTATTGCTCGTGATATAGTCCTTATTGCCTAATTAGAAGCACTGGAAAGAAGTGGGAGATGACTTCACTTGAGTTCATTAGGAAATAATATATCGGGGCTTTTTAATTACAACTAAATTACTGCCACCTATTATAGAGCAGAACCTTGCTGGAATGATAGAGGATAGTAGAAGTCTCTTCTTCCATTATTCCAAGATTCACATTAGCTCAGTGGGAAAGGGGAGATTGTTTATCAGGGTTGGAGATGCAACACACACACTGGCAAAGGGTTTTATCTAATTGTGACCCTTTTATCACCAGATAATGTAATCAGTGGCACATGCCATTTGTTGAGTCACTCTTCACAGCTGAAAAGGGGGGCTGGGATCGGGAGAAACATTCTAATTTCCATTGTTGGAGGTTATTTCTGAATGGCAAAGAAAAACATCTCACTAGTTGCCGCTAAATGCTTAATTGCTGGACATAATGTCTTACACTAAAAGGGAGGAGAGAATGGATTAAACAAGAATATAATCTCCTTTTAGGTATAAGGCAAAAATAGAAGTCTCCGTTTTTCAGCCCTTTTCTTACTTGGTAGAATAGCATGTGCTCGCTTATTGCTATACCCACATACTTAGAGTGAATGCTAAAAATAGAATGTAGACATAAAATGACTGGGGAAAGGACTTTACAGATAAAATGGATATGGCAAACAAAAATACACAGATCTGACAGCAGGGATCATGAATCAGAAACAACTGAAATGCAGTGTAGACGTGCTAAAAGTATGACAAGGAAGAGATTGGAGGCTAGATATGGCATGGTCATTTCTTAACGGACTAGTTTTCTTTTTGGTTGCCTGATATATCTTAAGCTGCTCCAACCACATACTGGTTTTCTTCAGAGAATTGAGCATTATATATAAATTAATGGGACTGTATGAAAACCAAGGGAACTTGTCTTTTTCTACTCAACAAGGTATTGCTACTTAATTCCCGTTTGTTAAACACCTTCTAAAAATCTTTAAATCTTGAGCATAGTAACAAAGGACTCAAATGGTGCCGAAACATGACAGTTGGGCTTTGGCTCTGAACTAGTTATATCGTATTTTCAAGGCTGAATATTCTGGATGCTGTTAATTTTGTGGCTAGCCTTCACCTTGATTTACTAAATTCCCTTAAAAATTAAATTCTTCACAAAATGCTATGACAAGATCTCAAACTATTACATTCCATAGAGATTCTAAATGCTATTCTCTAGCAGATAGGCATTATACTTTCATGTGATCAAAAGTTTTTAGCAAAATAAAAATGCTTCAACAACAGGATTCTGGAATCAGAGAAAAATATATTTTGCTTGGAAGCAGCAAGAAAACCAGAAAATAGGTGTATAAATTAGGGGATGGTTTGAGCTACTGTACAAAAAAAGAAACAGTAGCTTAAATAAGAATTTGATTTCTATCTCATAAAATAATCTGTAGATGAGCTATTCAAGTTGGCTGGATAGCTCTTCTCCAAAAAGCATTTCAGGGACCCAAGTTCTTTCTATTTTTTTTAACTCTACCTTCTTGTAGGGCATTGTTCTTGTCTGCATGGTGTAATTTTGGTCAGATCCACACTAAAGCCTGTGGAGGAGGTCAAGGATTAGTGACTAACTTTCAGTAGGTGACCCAGATGGTACAGAGTTCACTTCTATTCATTGACAAGAACACAGTCACTTAATAATGTCTAGCTTTAACAGGGATGTCATGTACAGTCTTTAGGTAGGTAACCATGGGCACAACTCAATAGTTCTTCCATGATAGGAAAATGACCTCAGTGAGAAGTAATGGGGGCCTAAATTAGATGCTGACAATAAAAGTGGAGACGACAGGGAGATGTGTGTCATAATCACTAGAATTTAATATTCAGAATTGGATATGGGTGCAAGAATGATAGAATTAAAAATAAGAAGTTTAAATACTAAAGCCTGGGTGACTTGGAGATTAAGCACACATTTTTTAAAACTGGTAATCCCAAAGATTTTGAAGGGGAAATTTTTGTTTCCTTTTGATTTTAATATTTGTAGGTAGGTTCCAAAATGAAATGTTTTGAGTGCCATTGAAAGATAATTTTCAAAAAGGTAGTCAGCCGGATTCGGTGGCTCAGCCTGTAATCCCGCGCTTTGGGAGGCTGAGATGAGTGGATTGCCTGAGCCCGTGTGTTCGAGACCCGCCTGGGCAACTTGGCGAGACCTCATCTCTACAATAAATCAAAAAATTAGCCGAGCGTGGTAGCATGCACCTGTAGTTCCAGCTACTTGGAAAGTTGAGGCAGAAGGATCACTGGAGTCCAGCAGGTCGAGGCTGTGGTGGCCGGGAGCGGCCACTGCACTCCTGTCTGGGCAACAAAGTGAGACTCCAACTCAAAAAAAAAAAAAAAAAAAATCAGACAATCCATAAAGTTTCCAGCATTGCACTGAAAGATTGTCAAGTAATCACTTGTGTTTATTTCAAAGTCTTAAATTCCTCCTCACAGTCTTAAGAAATAATGGAAGTATTAAAAATAGCAATTGTAAGACATTCTATTAAGGGTATTTGGTATCTGCATTAGGAGAAAGTTTGGGGGCAGGGAAATTTAACATTCATTAACACTTTCTTTTTTTTTTTTGAGTTGGAGTCTCACTCTGTCGTTCAGGTAGATGTTTTGCTGCACTATTTATTCTTCACAGATGAAAAGTTGCAAGATGAAGGAATTTAGAAAGAAGTAGAAAATAAACTGCAATATAGCTAGCTATCACTAAATCAGTGTTTATTTTCCTCTGTAAGTGCTGCAATGTTGCAACAAAAGGTATCCATTATAAATATTTTGGAACATCTCTTTTATGCCATTTGGTTGTGCTTTGAAGGTCCCATAGGCAATCTGTGTGGCAGGGAAGTTTCCAGTCCGAGATCTGAGATTTCCCTATCACTGTCTCCTTTCTGTAAAGGTGTTGAGGATTCCCATTCAAATCAATGTATCTAATCTATCTATTTCAGGAAGCAGGGCCACAGAAGAGGTCATTGTGGACAGAACATCTGGATCAGGAAGGACTGGGCCTGGAGGATTGTGGGTGGAACACAGTGATGGGAAAACCAGGAAATACAGAGTATATCAAGTGCTGGCTTCCATAAGTTCTCATGATTAAAAAAATAATAATAAAGTCAGTCTCAACCTGAGGCTGGTTCTAGAAGGATAACCATTGTTTTCCAGAACTTAGACCCTTGGAATGGCATAGTTAGGTGACATTACAGAGGCATCCAGCTCTTCACTATCTCTGATCTGTATCACAGCTGGTGGTGATACCAAAGAAAACCACACAGTGAGATGAATTTGTGCTGCCAAGAATATCATGATCACCAACATCAGCTAGGTTCTCAGTAAGGTCCCACCAACTAACTGTGATCTTTTTGCCAATTCATTCTCCCTTCCTATTGACAGCCTCATTTCACCCTTTACAGAGAGAGCAGACACCAACCAGATAGGAGTTCCCATAATTTTCTGCCAAGCAGATTCCCAAATCTACATTTCCCCACTCCCATTTACACACACACACAAAATTCTGTCATAACTTATCACAAATTCTCTCTTTATTCTCTTGTGCATTCTGTGACCATGCCTTCAGTTATCCTATTATATATTGTTACCTTTCAAATGTAAATATCTAGTGCAGCACTTTTTGGATGAATAACACTTTTTGGATCTCTAGACATAATTAGCAAACTAACTTTCAGAAATCTCTACTTGTACAGTTATCTCAAACTCAACCTGGGAAAATTCAAGCTCATCATATTTTTTGCTAACACACTCCTCGATCACATATCTATCTTGCATCCCTCCTGCACACAGGCATGTTTTCATTTCTTAGCTAATGGCACAAGCAGTCTAATCAATTGTAGAGGTTTTCTCATACCCAATTAATTTATACCATATTTTAAAAAATTCTAAATATAACTTGCCTTTGTTTTTGTTTTATTGAGTTAGAGTCTCACTCTGTCACCCAGGCTATCTCACTGGCACCTCGACCTCAGCCTGCTGGGTTCAGGTGATCTTTCTGCCTCAGTTTTCCAAATAGCTGGAATTACAGGCATGCACCACCATGCCACCTCACTTTTTTTTATTTACTGTAGAGACAAGGTCTCTTGCCAAGTTGCCCAGGCTGGTCTTGACCCGCTTGGCTCAGGCAATCCTCTCGCCTTCACTTCCCAAAGTGCTAGGAATACAGGCTTGAGCCACTGTGCACAACCTAAATATAATTTTAATGTCTACATTGTTCTGTCTTTTTCTGAAATAGAACAAATGATCAGAACTTCTCATTCAAGTCATCAAGACAGCATCTACCCTCCCCTCTCCATTCTTCATACACTTATAAAGCATTAATGCTATACACCTACTGAAGACTCTCAAAACCCGTTCATTCTAGATTAAAACCCCAGATCCCCAATGTGGAATTTAAATTCATGAAGGAATACAGATCAGTGATCACTGGTGTGATATCTGAACTCATTCTGCCTGAGACTCTGAACAAGTGTCTCCTCAGTCTGGGTTTCAGCTCTTGATTATTTCCAAGAGTTTTTTCATGTAAGTATTGAGACTATGATCTTGATGTGATGGATTGATGGAAAAGAGGAGGAAGAACATTACGGGAGCAAATATGGTTTCATGTTCAAGAATGAATGAGCAAAACTAACCAGACCAGACCTAAGCTTACTGGGAGTGACTGATTAAGAAGAGAGAGAGAGAGAGAGAGAGAGAGAGAGAGAGAGAGAGAGAGAGACTGACTAGTCCCTTTGAAAGACGAGTAGAGAAGATTCCTTGTTGCACAGATCTACGAGTTTAGATCTTGGTTAATACTGTCTCATGTTCACTTCTCCTTCTAACGTAAGGCTAGTACTGTTGACCGCATCTGCTCCCTACAGAAGACAATAAATTTGGCCAGTTGATAGTGATAGCCCTCAATACGCTTTTTTAAAACTGCTTCCACTCTCTAAGATCTTTCTTATTTAATACTGTATTGCTTTTCTATCAGTCTTGTCAGTTGAAATGTTTTTAACAACTCTATTGAGGTGTAATTTGCATATCATAAAGTCACCCATGTGAACTTTAGTAAATTTATCAAGTCATGCAATCATCACTATAATCAATTTTAGAACATTTCATCACCTCAGTAAGATTCTCTACAGCCATTTGCAGTTAATCCCCCATTCCCAGCTCCAACCCCAGGCAACCACTAATCTACTTTCTATCTTTATAGATTTCCCTTTTCGGGCCTTTTCGTATAAATGAGTGGAATTGTACAATATGTGCTTTTTGTGCTTGGCTTCTTTCACTTAACATAAGGTTTTTGAGGTTTACCTTTGTGGAAGCACGTGTCAATAGTTCATTCCTTTTTATTATTGAAAAGCATCCTATTGTGTGAAATGCATGCCACATATTTTCTAACTATTCTCCAGTCAATGGATATTTGAGGTTTTTTTCACTTTTTAGCTAATTATGAATAATGCTGTAATGAACACTAACATTAAAGTTTTTTTTTTAACGTGTTTCTATTTGGCTACATACTTAGAAGTAAAATTGCTGAGTTGTATAACACATTTAAGTTTATTATTTTTTATGCATCAGATTCTCTGTCACCCAGGCTGGAGTGCCGTGGCATGATCGTGACTCACTGCAGTCTTGGTCTCCTGGGTAGTCAGTCTCCCAAGTAGTTGGGACTACAAGCCTGTGACCCATGCCCAACTTTTTTTTTTTTATCCCTCCAGAAATGAGGCCTCAATATATTGCCAGGCTAGTCTGGAACTCTTGGGCTCAAGCAATCTTCCTGCCTCAGCCTCCCAAATTGCTGGGATTACAAGTGTAAGCAATCTTGCCCAGCCTAAATTCAGCTTTTATTTATTTATTTATTTATTTATTTATTTATTTATTTATTTAGAGTTGGAGTCTCACTGTCGCCCAGACCAGAGTGCAGTGGCCACTCCCGGCAACCGCAGCCTCGATCTACCGGGCTCCTGCCATCCTTCCGCCTCAGCCTTTCACGTAGCTGGAACTACAGGTGCACGCTATCACACCTAGCTAATTTTTGATTTATTGTAGAGATGAGGTCTCGCCGAGTTGCCCAGGTGGGTCATGAACCCGCGGGGAGCGCTGGGATTACAGGCTGAGCCACCGAACCCGGCCCTAAATTCAACTTTTAAAGAAAACTTTAAACTATTTTCCAAAGTGAATGAGCCATTTTATGTCAGTTGAGTTTTTTGTTTTGTTTTGTTTTTTTGAGTTTGCGTCTCACTCCGTTGCCCAGACTGGAGTGCAGTGGTTGCTCCCGGCTACCACAGCCTCGACCCTGCTGGTCCAGCAATCCTTCCGCCTCAGCCTTCCAAGTAGCTGGAACTACAGGTGCACGCTACCACACCCGGCTAATTTTTTGATTTATTGTAGAGATGAGGGCTCACCAAGTTGCCCAATCGGGTCTCGAACCCGCGGGCTCAGGCAATCCACTCATCTCAGCCTCCCAAGGCAAGGGATTATAGACTGAGCCACCGAGCCCGGCAATCAGTTGAGTTTTATCTTAAAAACAAGCAAATAAAAAATCCTCTTTACTTCAAGGCATTAATTTTAGAAGAGAAAAAAATTTGTATTTCTTCCACTTTAAAACAATTTTAATTGTAATCCAGGCTATCAAGTTACTAAAGGGTTTGGGTGAGTGAATAATATAGCGGGGGAAATTGAAGGAGCACTATATAAATTAATCAATTGTATGTCATTACTCAATCAGAAACTTTACTTTTGAGAAATTAATGTTTCTTAGAATCAAAAATGAGTTTTCTAAACACATTACCTCCAATTTGCCAGTGGGTTTTGTTTTCTGTTTTCCTATGTTAAGAAAAATTCCACATCTAGATCGCATGTAGGCTCAGTGGGAACATGGATGCAGATTGATGAGGCCACCCTGGTCTAGTAAAAGAGGGGTGTCATATCATTTGAGTATTTATTTGTCTTGTATTGGGGGCTAATGTATTTACTTTAGGGGAAAAAAGCATTGAATGAAACCTACTTGTGTAGTTAACCCTCAATTGTACCCCACATCTCTATAATAGAATGTTAACAAAAAATCATTAAATAACAAAAAAAAAATTGTTCACAGAAATGTATTGCTAATGGTTTAATTTGGGGCAGAATTATGGTGGTATTAGCATAGAGTTTCCTTAAAAATATGCTTCACACCAAATGATGTAAGTCGACAGTTCTCTAGTTTTAGTTATTTGTTCTGATTTGTGGTTTTTAATCCAGAAATATGCAGTTTTCTGCTTGGATCTGCAGAATCTCCTGCCTGCTCATTTCTGCATAACCTTTTCATGACAACATTAACCAAAGGGGGGTGTGGGGCTACAGTGTACATACAATTTTTTTTTTTTTTTTTTTGCTTGCGGTGGGGAGTCAGCCAAAATCACAGATATCCAGCCTTACACAATAGGAGATTTGCAATTTGACCAGCCCTTCCCACCCACTGTGGCGAGTGTTCTCTTTTACAACCATCAGCATTCTCAAGGCAGCTGAATATGAGTCTGTAATTACAAGGGAAACAATGGCCGCAGGGCAGGAAATGTGCATGAAATATAATGCAGCTGAGAGCCACATTAGCCCAAAGTGCTCTAATGGTTTTAGGACCTCGCCAGGTGGTAAGCTATCTCCCTGGATTTTCATTTCCACCCACCATTTGCCAGGTAACCTTTGCCCAGTCACTTACCTTCCCAGGGTGCTATCCTCAGAAGAGATGATGGGATTGGGCCTTTGCGAGCCTGGCAGGGGGATCTCCCAGCTGGAAGAGGTCATGCAGACAAAGCTCACCGAGAGTGGTAAGCCTTCATTATATGGGCAGAAACAGAGCTGAAGTGGGAGGAAGGTCTACTTCAAAGCTGTGTCTACGTGGAGGGAGAGATGGTGATTAGGTGGTAAGACTTGAACGTCCGGGGGGAAAAGCATCCCTGTCTCTGTATATTCCAGATAGCACGTCTTTTCTCAGTGGCAAAAGCGAAGGCAGTTGAATCACCTCCCTAATAAAAAGCATGAATTATATGTAACAGGAAGGAAAGCATTTTTAAAATCCCCTCAGCACTTCTCCAGCTTGAATGTGCATGTGAATCACCTGAACACTGTTAAAATGTGACCCTAATTCGGTAGATATGAGGTGGAGGCTGAAGTTCTGCATTTCTAATGCGCTGTGAGGATTGTCAGTGTTGCTGGTTGTAGAATCACATTTTGAATAGCAAGTCTCTTCCATACACCTCCCGTTCCCATTCTTTTGTGGGATGGAAAAATGAGATTCACAAAAGTACAGTGATGTAGTCAAGACCTCACATATCCTTCAGTGGCAGGGCGAGTCTAGCCCCTGAGTCTCCTTGGTTACTTCCCTAACCTCATAGTACATTAACAGGAAGTAGGAGGTGGAGCACTCACAGAAGTTAATGTGGGGACAATAGATACAGGCCTTAACAGAGCACGATCTGAGCAAACAGCAGCAAAGGGAGCAGACTGAGCACTGGATTATATGTTTTGTTGAACATATAATCTTTCTGAGGACTGTTAGAAGCTGAGTATTCCTCCTTTAATTAGCAGCAGATTTGGAGTAAATACTTTCACATCTATGATGTCACTGCTCTCAGCTATTTAACAGGAAGGTCTAGAATGGTCTGAAAGTATCTTCCAGCTTTGGCATTTCATGATTCTCTACGGGATTTAAATCTACCAGAACTGAGTTGTTGATTATTATTCTGCTTATTTTACTGTGGTGGTTGTTCGTTCATTTCTTGTATTTTGTTTCTTCTTTTTGCCTCTAGAGGGCAAAATATCAGACTGAGAGAGAAGAAATATGCTTAGATAAGACCATCACTTTTTAGAAGCCTGTGCTACTTGTTTAAGTGTTGTTTCTCCCCTACATTTCCAGAAAAGTGTGATAAAGATGTCTTGAGTAGATAGCAGTCAATAAACTTGGTTTCAAATTTCAATTATGAACAGTTTAATAAAGACTTGGACCATTCTACACGAAAATTGGAATTAGAAGAAGGTCTCCTTATGTGGTGCATGTTTTCATTCGGCATCACTATTGAAAATGCATATCATAAAATGCTAATATCAACATGCTCTTGTTAAAATGCATCACATTTTCATACTTATATTTATAACTGAAGCTAGCTTACAGTTGGCTGAGGAAATTGCGGATTCTATCAGAACATGTAGAGAAGTGTATTCCTTGTACTTCATAAAGGATGCTTGCTATGCTTGAGTTACTGTTTACTCAGACCGTATTTCTTTCCTCACTGAGGAAAGTTATTCAAATCTAATCATATCAACAGTTTCCTGTTTCATTTTATTATTGTTGTATTTTTAATGCCTGGTTTGGTTAATGAGATCTGAAAGTCTTATAATTAGAACATTTGAAATAGAATTCATTAAGAGGCAGAGATTTTTTTCAACCATATTCAGAAAATTATGTGCTAATAAAGTAGAAATATGATTTAAAGAATTTCAAATTGATTTTTACATTAATGATTTCAGTATTCAATCTTAGGAAGGGAGAAAGATGGGGGTTCAGCATGTTGGATGGATATGAGTGAAAATAAGCATTTGTTCAACCCCTGCAACATTCACAGCTCCATATTAGATTCTGTGGGCTCCCAACAGTGTAATATGTGACTCTTGCCTAATCAAGGTTCACTGTCTAGTCAGAAGGATGACTGGCATACATGAACCAATGAAGGAACAACATGACATAAAATAGAATTGAATTAATCCTATACAGTGTTGTTCAGACTGCGTGTCAACTTTACTTGGAGACCTGAAAGAACAGTGGATTAAGGAAAATTTCAATGAAAGTGAATGACCTAAACCAGGGGAAGGAAGTTGGAGGCCCAAACTTCACCTGGATGTAGACTACCTAGGTACAGAATCCTGACTTATACCCCATATATTTATAATAAAAAATAAAGTTAAAGAAGTAATGAACCCCCACTTAAATTGAGAAGGGTGGAAAACAGAGCTAGTCCAATTCATGACCATGTGATCCTTTCTAGTTATACATAGTTTTGTTTGTCTTTGGTTTGTTTTCCCTTTTAAAATAGAGTTTCTAGGTCATTACCAGTGTTTAGAGAAATAAACTACAAATCAGAACACCTGGATTCAAGCCTAGTTTTCTGCTATGCAGAAAATTTGCAAGTAGCATGCCTCTGAGAGAACAACCATCCCAAAGGAAGAGGGAGCAGATGATCATAAATTCACTTCCATTGAAATAAACAACTGTTTCTGATTGACATAGAGGAGAGTCATTTTTGAGGATAGCACATTATCTGTCATTCAGATTTATTTTACTGTCCTATCCCATTTGGGTTTATGTCTGAATATAGTGTTGAATAAGGAGGCTGTAAGTCAAAACATTGAAAGAGCTGTTTTATTTTCTAAAGTCTGTAAGACATTGAAGTATAATCAGCCCCACTTTGAGATCTCTTAAAAGAGAGCTTCTATCAAAACAAGAAACATTCCAGCAGGGCTCAGTGGCTCAGCCTATAATCCCACGCCTTGGGAGGCTGAGGTGAGGTGAGTGGATTGCCTGAGCCTGTGGGTTCAAGACCCGCCTGGGCAACTTGGTGAGACCTCATCTCTACAATAAATCAAAAATTAGCCGGGTATGGTAGCACGCGCCTGTAGTTTCAGCTACTTGG
>NW_007257973.1:192165-248907 GCF_000164805.1 Carlito syrichta | reverse complement strand
AAAAAAAAAAAAACCAAAAAAAAAAACCAAGAAACATTCAACTTTTTATCTCCTGGATGCCAATTCTTAGCTACTGTGGGCTCTGATGGAAGAAGGTACTTCCTTGATGAAATAGGGCAACTGGAAGATGCCAGCAAGAGGCCTCAGTAGCTACTGGAAAACCATGAAGTCTAGAGGAACTATCAGTACTCAAGACCAGCCTTCCAGAGAGGAAAGAAACAGATGGTGCCACACTAACTAATTAGACAGCTACTAAATGTGCAAGTAGATACAAATGCATGTGACACACCCTGAAGTTTCCTCAGATGAAGTAGTAAAGGCATTTTTTAATGAGTTGGAGAGGAGGGAAGAAGTGAATTTTTTAAAAGTAAAATTTGAGTTATTTTTGAAGACCCAGACCCATCAATGGGACCTAAAACTACTCTGAATGTGTAAGGTATCATGTTGATGGTTATTCACCTTCTTACAGTTCTCTAAATTTTTTGGTAAATACTTGTTTCTTGATCTTTTCTGTATTTGTATATATGCCTAGTTTTTCAAGTTTTAGATATATTCTCTCATTTTCTTATTATATTTACTAGTTATGACAAAAAACTCATTGTATCGCTTATTAGATTCATGTTTTCTATTTTTAAATATATTTATTTTAAAATTCTTATATCTAAATTTACTTTCTCCTATTTTATGGGAGGTTTGTATGCTTTGTTTTGTCTCAATAGAACTTATTTTCCAGTTCAAGTTGAGAATTGTCACTTGTCTTTCACTTCTACAATCTTACTTTTTTATTGTTTAGTTTCATTTGGGGGGCAGTTTTCATTATTCTTTGGTTTGAGCCTCCAACATGACTTCACAATTTTTATGAAGACTTACCATTTTCTAAGGGAGAGAAGGATATTTCGTTTTTAAAATGGTAGTTGACAAGTGAACCTTTGAAAAGTTCTTCCAAGAGGTTATTTGAACTATAGCTTGTAAGACAAACCTAATATCTCTCAGGTGATGAATCGAAAAGACTAAGAATCTGCTGTGGTCATTTACAGTCACATGAACAAGGGATGAATTTAAGGAGAAGTGAAGGAGAGAGAGAGACAAAACAAAAGAGAGTGAGTGAACTAGAAGCATCCACTACATGCTTTGTGTCCTGGTGTTCCCCAATACCCCTGATTTCTTGAGTCATGTCTATTAGCTTCTAATCCATTAAATTTTTTTAAACCTTTCTTTCTTAAGCTGCTTTGAACTGAGTTTTGTCACTTGCTATCAAAGAAATTCTACTAATACATCACTCAAATGTGATTTAGATATTTATTATAATTCTGTCATTTTCCTAATGTCATTCTCTTATCTTTTCCTGGCTTGTGATACCTAAAATGTCATTGTTTCAAAAGAAATGTGTTCTACATTTTTTTATTTGTATAACAATAATAGCAATAATAATAAACACATTTGAAGCAATGAATTTCCCTCCCAGTACAGGCTTGGTCTACTTCATAGAGTCTGTATTCATTTTTATTTATTATTTTCTACCTTTAATGCTGTGACTATTCTTGTTTCATTTAAATATCAGTTTGAATTTTTGTTTCAATGTAAACAACACAGCTCATTGTTTTGTAAATGCTTAATATATTTTCCATTTATATTTTAAAATATGTTTTGTAGGGTGATAATTATAGGGTGATGTACTTATATAGTAATGGTTTTATTATATATCCATTAGATATGTTGTTAACCTGCTACTATTTCCTCCTACTGATGGGGACAATTTTTTTCAGAAATTTTGAGGGAATAGAATGTTGATTAAGTGCCTATCCTCACTCTCCTTAAAACATTTGCCATTTATATTAGAAATACCTTTAGTATTTATTTGTTTGGATGGATGATAAAAATTTATTTTCTTTTTAAATTTCAATAATGAATATACATTACTTTTATAATGAGAAAATCAAATATTATTGCAAAGATACAGAATCTTCTTCTGTTATTCTTGTATGCTATTCACACTAATAGGCTTAATAACATTTTCCTCTTTTGTACTGCAGTTTTCTTTGTCTGCCTAATATTTATTAGCTGTGTAGATACAAGTGACTTAACCCCAGTGGATCTCAATTTCTTTATCTGTAGAGTATGAATATTAATATGAAGTTCATATGAGCTGTTTAGGAGTACAAAATTGGAATGTTTCAGTCTGAATATAAGGTCAATTTAAGGTACGGGAAGCTTGAAATCTACAGGAATGTTTAATTTTATGTCATTTTTCTATAGTTTTCCAAATACAATGCTTTCTCAATCACTAAACACCCAAATATCAAGACAGAGCATGGCAGATTATTTTATTTCTCTTGATTCAGCTGAATGGGAAATATATTTAAATTGCAGGCCAATAAAATTTGCACTCCTTCAAACTTTCCATTCTCTAAAATTGGCTCAATTTTTCTTACTTTCAGAATCTCAACATTCTTATCTGTTTGATGGAATTAATAGCTCTGTTGGTGGATTTTTATAAAGATTACATATATTTCATGTAAAATATTTAATCTTTGACAGACCCAAAGCGGGTGCTTGGTGAATTACGGGAGTGACAATATCTTTGGGGCCAAGTACATGTACGGTGAGAGAGTATTCAGGGCCTTGGAAAGAGCACTGGACATAACTCAGAAGTCCTGTTTCTCTTTCTAGGTCTGTTCCAAAGAGCTATGTGATCTTGGAAAAACATCGCTTAATATTTTTAATACTTTTGCTTCTTCTGACAAATTTATATTAGAACTCTTTCTTGACCACCTTAGCTAGTTGTATGAAGATCAAAGGGTGTAATGATTGTGACTGAGCTTTGCACTTTTAGTGTCTTACACACCATAATAATGTCCTTTGGAATAATTCCAAGTTTCTTATTTGACAATTAAAACCTTTCATGGTCTGACTTCTTATAATTTTGACTAAATTTTTTAAAATATTTCATCTCAAATCTTTGCCTCAATTGTGCAAAATTACCCAAGATTCCCCAAAGTCATCAGTTTTGATTAACAGGGTTCCTCCTGCAGAAAATACTCCCCCCATGACCTCTTTCCCTTTGTATGGCTTACTTTATTAGAAACTGAGCCCTCAATCCTCATGCCACCTCAAGCTGAAAAACATTTTTTAATTTTCCCATTTACGTCACTTACCAAATGCTCCTGCTCTTATTTACCTCTGTATTCATTTATATCCCTCAGAAGTATGCGAGTATTGTTTCCCCAGAGTCTGTCCTGGAATAAAATGCGTAAACTTAAAACTACATTAGCTGCTTGTTGCATAGATACAACATTGAGTCAGGTAGATACCCAAATCATTACTATTTCACTGATTTAAAATAATCATTTTAAATATAAGTATTGGCCAGGCTCAGTGGCTCAGTCGGTAATCCCAGCAGTTTGGGAGGCCAAGGGGAGAGGATTGCCTGAGTCTGGGGATTCGAGACCAGCCCTGGCAACTTGGTGAGACCTTGTCTCTGCAATACATCAGGCACACACACAAAAAAACTAGCCGGGCATGGTGGTATACGTTTGTAGTTCCAGTTACTTGGGAGACTGAGGCAGAAGGATTGCCTAAGCCCAGCAGGTAGAGGCTACAATGGCCAGGAGCATGCCACTGCACTCCAGCCTGGGCGACAAGACTGAGACCCCAACTCAAAAAATAAATAAATAAATAAATAAATAAATAAATAAATAAATAAATAAATAAATAAATGTATTGAGGAGGTGGCCCATACCAAATAAAAGTTTTGAGGAGGTGAGTTGGTAGAGTAAGTTAACTTTTAATGATGGAAGAGGAGGGCAATGCAATTATGTATATATGTGTATAGATAGATAGATAGATAGATAGATAGATAGATAGATAGATAGATAGTGACACCAGGTAGAATAATCATATGTAAATAAGAATTGTTTTAAGGTGGAAACTTTACAACGAAGCTCCTTATATTTAAAAGCATTCCACTGCAGAGGTTCAGGGTCAAAGATGCCAGACAGCCTTCTATTTCCTGACAATTGCTGGGACTAGAAAAAAAGTCTATTTTCTTTTGACTTTACTGCCATCTGTTGTTCAAAGAGGTAATCACATTTCTACTATGTTTCAAAGTGTGACCTTAGATCACCTGCACCTGGATCCCACCTCAGAAATCTGTCAGGGTACAGAGTAAGGTCCTACATTTTCAACAAGCAGTGCAGGAGAAAAATACTTGGCACAGGACTTAATGTACGTAGTGTGTGTGTGTGTGTGTGTGTGTGCAAAGCTTAGTGTACACAAGACTTCGTACACTAAGAAGGGATGGCGTCTCCTGTTTTTAAGTAAAAATACTGTCACTGATTTATTCCTGACTCAGCTGTCATGCAAGCCTTTTATTTATTATTCCTTGAACCATCCCCACAATCAGACCACCCCCTACTCCCAAGCCTCGCCTTGAGTTGAAAAAGTACAAATTTTGTTGCATTTTATTTTATTTTTTGCTAGGATCATTCAATGATTCACCAACTAACAAATATATGTATTTTGCTTTTATTTATCCAAATATATATCAACGGCATGGGGTGGGAGAAAACCAGTGTTTATTTGTCCATCTGTGTTTTCACTTCAGATTCTTCTTTCTCTGTTTATAAAATTTCATCCTCATTAAAGACTCAGTTGTTTGAAATAAAGTTTCTGCTTTACCAAAATAGGCAAATATTCATAGGAGCAATCACATATGAAAGAGTTTTGAGTCATTAATATCTACCATGAAGAAGTTTATACATGAACTTTTATATACCCTGATAAAGAGAGATTGGGACCTCAAGACCATGGGTCAGTCTGGGTTTGGAAGACAAAGTGAGAAAAAACACCATAGAATACAGTCCAAGGAGGGTAGTATTTCACTGTGTGTCAGGGGGGTACGGTGATATCCATGGAGGAGCATAAGATCATCCTCTATCAGGAGCTAGAGTGGAACTTGGATGTGGTTCAAAAATAGCCATAGGCCAATCTTTGGGTTTGTAATTTTGTCTGAAGCTGGCTCTGAGTATCAAAAAAACATTCTGACACTCCAAATTCTAACCCTGCTCATCATAATTCCGGCTTTCTCATGATAGCCCCAAAAGTTCATGCTCATCCTATCTCTGAACACAAACCTTAAATAAATAGCTGTCACAATGTATAACTTGTGAGGTTTATTAAGATCATTTTCGAGTCAATTATTAATGATGTATAGAAAATTAGAGAATTCTATACATTATAAGCATCTACTTCTGTCTTAACTCAATTTTTAGCTATAACGACTTGTCAGTTTACGCTCTTTGAATGTGGGTCTCTTTAACTTCTTGCATCATGATAGTGTTAAATATTTTATCACTATTTCCCATATTGATGTGCTATAGGTTTTGTGTAGACAAGCGCAATCAAGCTGAGAGCATTATTTAGCAAGTTTATTGAATTTTATGAAGTGATATTAGCATGTACTAAAATGAACAAATGTACTGTTTAAAAATCAGTTAATTCTTAAAATTCTTTTATTATTGGCCTGTAATTCATTTGCAATATTTTATTTTCAGATTTATGCTTTATATCTATATACTTGTGAGGTTTATTAAGATCATTTTTGATTGACCTGATTTTTTCTCTGTGTATTTGCGCATGTAAGTGTATGTGATTATGCCTATACCAGTGCTTGTGCCCTTACTATATCTTATTTTGTTTTGATGTCCAGGCTATTGTAAACTTACAGAGTAAGTTGTACACCTTTCTCTTTCATTATGTTTTGGAATGATTTATTTAACGTGTGTGAGTAATCTGTTTCTTAAACAATTAGTATACTTTTCCCCTACACACTGTTAGGGCCTGGTATCTTCTCCAGAGTAGATCTGTGTGTACATTTTTAATTTCTTCTGTTATGATTGGATCCTTCAGATTTTCTAATTCTTCTGTAATTAATCATAGTAAAATCTTTTCCAGAAACATATCACTGATCTAACTTTTTAAATTTTTGTATAAAATTTTCCATAATAAATATGATTTTATCATTTTGAGCGCTCTGTTACATACAGTGGAGAGTCACTAGACTGTTTTTAAACAGGGGCCACTCAATCTGATCTACACATTTAGTGTAAATTTCATTCATTTACATACCTACAGAAAACTGCACACATGATGAGCCTACAGCCTGATGAGTATTTATAATCACACTCAGGTAACTCACACGTAGACCGTGATACATCTTCCCAAATCTCTTTGTGCAGTCTCCACCTGCCACTGCCAGCCTAGAGTGACTGCCTTTCTAACTTTTAGCCCCATCAATTAGTTCTGATTGCTTTAGAAATTTACATTATTGAAATTCTGTATTATACACTTTTTTCTATCCTGTGTCTTTGCTTAAATTAGGTTTGTGAGATTCATCTACATTTTTGCAGGTAGCATAGATGGTTCATTCTTATTGCTGAATAATTTTCCTTTGTATGACTATACCACAGTTTATTTATTAGTTCACTATGGATTCAACTATGATATTTTTCCATCGTGCTGGTTATTTATTGTTTTCAGTTTGGGGCTTTTTAGGGTAAATTTTATGAAAATTCTTGCCCATATACTTTATTAAAACTGTGTATACAAATCTGTTAGGTATATAAGAAGCAAACGGTTGGGTTCAAATCTGCATGTATGTCTAACTTTTTTAGATACTATCATAAAATTTTTCGAAGTGATTGTACTGGCATTGTTCAGAAGTTTTGATTGATATATATTTTCCCTGACTTTTTTTGTTCTTAATATTTACTATTTCACTCTTTGTGCAATGGCATTGAATTATCGTTTTTATTAGAATTTTCCGGATAGCCAATTAAATTGAGACCCTCTCATATGCTTATAAGTTAAATGTTTATTGTTTACCTTTGTTGAAGGTCTTTTGCCCATATTTATGTGAGTTTTTTTAACCTTTTTTTAATTGATTTGTAGTATTTTTTTTTTTTCTTCAATTGGAGTCTCATTCTGTCACCCAGACTACAGTGTAGTGGCACAGTGATGGGCCATTGCAGCCTCAAACTGCTGGGTTCAAATGATCTTTTCACGTCAGCTCTCCAAGAAGCTAGGACTACAGGCACATGCCATCATGCCCAGCTAATTTTTGACTTTTGTAGAGACAAAGTCTCACTATGCTGCCCAGGCTGGTCTCGATCTTCAAGCAATCCTCCTGTCTTAGCCTTCCAAAGTGCTGGGGTATAGCGGTAAGCCACTATGACTGGCATAATTTGCAGGAGTTCTTTACATACATATTCTGGGTACATTTAAAAAATTAGATTTATGAATTTCAAATATTTGATCACATTATATGTATGACTTTCATTTTTATTCTTTTAATAGTCTCTTAATAGGACTTTATTCTCTTAATAGCCGTTAGATAAAGAGACATTCTTCATTATAATATCTTCCAGTATATTATTTTTATCTTCTCATAGCATTTTTATATCTTGTTTGAGAGATCTTTGTTTACCACAAGGTTATTTTCTTCTTTTATTTCTTTAAAATCTTTATTGTTTAACTTTTCTCATTAACATTAATATCTGGAATTGTTTTCTGATTATGACAGGAGGTGACCGTTTTCACAATTCATTTCTCTTTCCATTTAGATAGTCAATGATCCAGCATCATGTAAAGGCAATCCCATCACTTCATCCTTTTACTACAGTTCCATCTTTGCCATAAATCAGGTGACCACATATGTAAGAGTCTCCTTCTGGACCCTTTCACAATTAATTTTATATATTGTCTTTCATAAAACACTTTTAATTTTTATAATTTATAAATGCACTTTTAATTTTTATAATTTATAAATGAATTCTTTTTTGACTTTCTGTATATGAAATTATGCAATTTATATACATAAACACTTCTATTTGTTCACTTTTTATCTTCCTTTTGAGCCTGATTTTTTGTGTGTGTGTGTGGAAAGCATTTAATTCTGGATTCATTTTCAACAACAGAAGACTACCCCAATTTTCGATTTCATCTTGTTTCAGTTTTCTAGATTTTTGCCTAGAAATTTGTCATTTTGTTTGAATCTTCAAATTTATTAGCAAATATTTTAAATAAAATTCTTATGATTATTTAATATCTTTGTTTTAACTGGAACTTATAGTCCACGTATACTTAGTATAATTGCTGATTTTGGAGGTATGTTAATGTTGTCTTACTATTTATTGTGGTCCTTTTTCTCTTGTTCTTACTTTCGTTGGAATTAATAATTGTTTATTATTCTATTTTCCCATCAATTGGCCTAGAAATTCCGTATTTTTTCTTTTTTGCTATCCTAGAGATGAGAACATGCAACATTGACTTTCTGAAGGCTGAATAATTTAGCATATTTATCTCTATCTGAAATATGCAAAATTGTTTCAACTCCATTAAAATTATTTATCCTAACATATGCAATTTTTGACTTACAAAAAATTTATACCTATATAGTGAACCCATAGAATTTTACTATTTAGATTTTGCTATGTATTTATTTTTTAAATTACTCTTTACTCCTTTCTATACTTCTATCTTTCCAATGGATAATTTTTATATTGTCTGAAGAACATCTTTAAGTATTTCTTTTAATGAACATTTACTGGTTAAAAACTTCCTTTGGTTCTTGTATGATTGAAAATACGTTTTCACTAATGACTGAAGGATGTGTATGTTAAGTATTGGATTTTAGTTGGCAAGTATTTTCTTTCAGGACTTTGAATGCATATATTCAAGTATGACAGGTAAATTAACAATAATTCTATATTTTTTAAAATGTAATATATATTGACCATATGAGATCTGAAGAGTAACCAAATGTAAACTATATTAATGTATGTATGTGTGCACATACATGTTTTCATTTTTGAGACGATGACATTAGTTTAAAAATAAGAATTTTATGTTCAGAAAAATAATATTAAAGATGGAAGGCTAAGTCAATAATTTTAGACAATGAGAGTTTTCCACCAACAGACACTTGCTAAAGATACTTTAAACAGACACATTTCAGAAAGAAGAAAATAGAACACCAAAGGAAAGATTGAAATGCAGGAAAAATTGGGAGTAATAAATTGGTCAACATATAAAAATTTTAAAAGACATTGCTTTATAGAAATATGAGATAACAAATTAGAGGAAGGAAAAAAACAAATTTGAACCAAAATACTAAAAAAATGAAAACATGATATTGAAGAAGATGATTGGAAGAAGGTAGAGATAGTAACTTTATTCTTAGCTTTCTCTAGGTATACAAATGAAAATCTTAAGAGTAACCCTTAAGACAAACTTTATTTCATATGTTCTTTCACCTTTCTCTTCTTTGTGGTGGCCTTAACTTTGTATCATGGATTGTTCATTGTTGGGGTGAAGGAAACAGCAGTCATACTGAGAAGAAATAAAGATATTATAAACATATTAGATGTAGGGGAAATTTAATTTAGTGCAGAAGGTGAGATAGTATATGTCAGGAAGGATTGGATAAGAACATGTGTTTTCCTCTCTATTTAGACCTTTTAGAAGACACAGATACTTAGTAGAGATGGCAGTGTAAAAGTTAGCAGTGACCTTAGATAAGATCTTCCAATGTTAATGTGAAATTTTGAGGGAAAGTTTAAGCTTGGGAACAAAACATTGACTGTTGTCAGCATTTTTTTCTAACATGAAGTCTAGAGTATATTTAATGTTCAATAAATCAAAATACTGATTATTATTATGAAAGGAAAAGATGACCTGAGATGTATTTGTTGTGCTTTTTGTTAAAAAATGTATTTTGACAAAATAAAAAGTATATATTTACAGTAATTTTTATTTAATAAATTCAATTGGGCTTCTATGTTTTTCACTAGATTTGTCATACCTAAATTCAAGCAAAGGCCTCCCTTTCTTTCACAGAACTGTCAACCTAGGGGGATCACACTTTTTTGCCTTATGTTTATGATCAAAGAAATCTATTTTCTCCCTCATTTGTCTATGGCATTAGTGACTAAGGGTTTTACTAAACAAAATTTGAGTAGAGATACTGGGTAGATGTATCATATTCATGAATGGGTACTAGGTCTATAGCTTGAAATCCAAAGTCCTTTATCAATTACTCTGTATCTGCTTTTATATTTATCTCCCATGATTGACCATCATAGCTTGTTTCTAAGCACAGTGTTTCAATTACCATCTCCTAGTGTAACTTTTCAATTGCCACTTTTCTTCTATTAATGTGGTAGCTCTTACTGTCTGAAGGCTTCTGTTTCCTGACTTTTTTTTTTTGACTGCAAAATGTTTCAGTTTTAGACTTCAGCATTTCTAAGTTATCCTTCTCTTCAATCTTCATTTATGTAGCACCACTGTCTTGCAGATAGAAAAATCTTGCTATACTTATTATTTATCCATATAACTGGAATCACAGTTGATTTTAAATGTTATTTCATGTTTATTTCATTGATAATTACCTGCAGTAAAATGCTGAGATGGTCTGAGTACAGTTTTATGAGTTTTGGCAAACATGTGCACACTTGCAACCACAACAAATCAATATAAAAAACATCTTTATCAATCCAAAAAGTTTCCTCATTACTCTTTCTGACAATATTTTTACAAAGGCCATCTCAGTTTAGATTTATATCACCATCAATTATTTTTGCTAGCATAGTTTTTATTGAAATTTTGTTTTGTTTTGTTTTTATAAAGGTATAATTTAATACAGTAGAATGCCAGCTCTTAAGTGTATGGTTTGATGAGAGCTGACAATTTTGACAAATGCGAACACTTGGGTAATTCACACATTTGTCAAGATATAGAACAATTCCATCATTAAGAAAATGTTTATAAGCAGTCGCAAAACATTTTAAAAAGAGTAGTACTATTTTTTCACTTACATCAGCAATGTGTGAGATATGTTTGCTTAGCAATTCTTGCCAATATTGAGTGTTGTCATTCGTTTCCATGTTTGCCATTTTGGAAGATGGTACTGATATATTGTGGTTTTGATTTGCATTTTCTTGAGGACTATATTAGTTTTCTGTGGTTGCTGTAACATATTACTGCAAGCTTGTTTACTTAAAACAAGAGAAATTAAATCTCTCACTGTTCAGAAGTCTGAAATCAAGGTTTTGGCAGGGTCACCCTCCTTCTTAAGGCTCTAGCTTCTCGTGGCTCTTGGCATCTCTTGATTTGTAATCTAATTACCCTAGTCTCTGCCTGCTGTCTTCACATTGTCCTCAACTCTTTATCTTTCCCTATTTGTATCACTTATGAGAAAACTTGTCATTGTATTTAAAGCTGACCCAGATAATCTAGGATGATCTTCTTATCTCAAGCTTTCTTATCACAATTACACACGTGAATATTATTAATAAGGCAATACTAACAGATTCCAAGGATTAGCACATGAGCATATCTTTGGGGAACTATCATTTAATCCACTTCAATGACTACTGATATTGGATATCTTTTTCTGTGGTATTTGGCTATTTATCTATCTTTGTGGATGAAGTGAAACTTGCCAATCTCAAATTGAAATGTTTAGTTTTTTATAACTGATTTATAAAAATCTTTTATATATTCTAAAGACAAGTCCCCATCTCTCTCTCTATATAACAATATTTTCATTAAGATTTCTCTTGTCTGTTTATTCATTGTGTACATATTATATTTATGTTATCTTTGGATGAAAATCATAACATTTAAATTTATCATTTTTTAATGATTTTTGTGATTACTGGTTTATATATCACCACCTAAGAAACTTCTGTCACCCTCAGGCAACCACTGGTTTGTTTTTGTTTTTAGATTAGTTGAATTTTCTAGATTTTTTAAAATTAAAATTAAAATTAGATTTTATTTTAGAAACTGGATCACAAATTCTTGGCATCAAGTGATGCTCCTTCCTCAGCCTCTTGAGTGTCTGGAATTTAAGTCAAATTTTTTGTGAGTTGAATCATACAGTATATGCTTTATGTGCCAGATATTTTTCACTCAGTAAACTCATTTTGACAGTAATACATATTTTAACATGAATCAAATTTTATTTCTATTTTTTTCTAGATAATATTATATAGATATGGCAAAATTTAGTCATCACTCATTAGTAGATATTTGAGCTCTTTCCAGGTTTTGCCTATTATGTCTATTATAAGTAAAGAAGCTATTGATGTTTATGAATGTTCATAACTACTTTACTTATAATATGTATATAAATATATGTGTATGTTTTCATTTCTAAGAATGGAGTGGTTGGATCATATGAAAGTTTTGTGATTAAATTTTACATAACTGCCAAACTGTTTTCTTTTTTTTTTTTAATAATTAATCAGTATTTTTATTATAGTTTTGTGGGGTACAGTTAAGGGTTAGGTGTACAATTACGTTTCATTCAGACACCCTGTTGATAAGAGGTGTTTTCCCAGCCCCAGACAGATATTTGCTACTGTTAAATGGCTATACTATTTTACATTATGAAAACAGTCTTTATGAGTTCCAGTTTCTATGACCTCTTCTCCAAGACTTAGTATGGTCAGTCTTTTTAAGTTTAGACAATCTAACAGATAAAAGTACATTTTGAATTTTCATTGCCCTAAAAACACTTATCTGTTTACCTTCTTTGGTTAAAGTTGGTCTTTGAATTTTCTAAAACCAAAAATTAAAAACCATTTTATTATTCAGTAGTTTGTTTTCTAACCACTGAATTTTAGTAGTCCTTATATTCTAGATAAAGGTCTTTTATCAAGTATGTTATTTACAAATATGTTTTCATGGTTTTTGCTAGGTTTTTATTTGTTTTAATTCTGGCAACACCCAATTTATCTTTTAAAAATATTTATTTAATTTTTATTTTGTGGCTTGTTCTTTGGGGTTGCATTTAGATGTTGCTGCCTAACCCAAGAGCCAAAGACCACAAAATATAAAATACTTGGGTGTTGGGAGCCAACATCTATAGCTACATGGCTGAGGCCTGTAAAGGCCCATCTGGAAGATCGCCTCTGACATAGGATATCAGTTATACCTATAATATTGGCGTGTGATTAGTGACCAGTGTGCATATATGGCAGTAAAACTTATAAGTAAATCTCAATACACCTGATGGAAAGTGCATAGCAGAATTATTTTTCTCTGTCTTTCTAAGTTTTACTTCTTTCTAGATATTTTTTAACTTCTATTTCGTGATAGACTGGGTAGTCAGCTCTTGTTCCCGAAAGCAGTTTCCCCTAGGGCTAAGATTAGAAACTAAATTACCATGATAGTTTTGTTGCCCTGCCCCTAGCCAGGCAGAACGTTTTCTTTTGTTTCATTAATTACCGAAACTCTGTCTGCTTCAGCCAATGGCCGCCATCTTGGCAGCCATGCATTTCCTTGTTCAAGAGTGTGACAGCTACTATTTGATTTTTAGAGTAGACTTGTTAGGATAAAATATATACACACATAGTTGCCTAAATTTATGCTTGCTGTTTTGTTTCTTTTTGCTACATTATTCAAATATAATAATTACTATACGATTTATAAAAGAATTAATGATGAGGTATCAGCTTAATAGGATATAGCATAGTATTAAAGTCCAATCACTAGATCATATAAAAATTAAAGTTTAGACATATGAAACATATGAATTATAGTAAAGTTTTGTAGTTTAAGAATAAGTTTTAACTGAGTTATAAGGCATTACGTTAAATCATAATAGGTTAATAGTATAACTGACAGTTAAGTCATTTAACTAAACTTATAGATTATAGTATAGAGTTGTTGATAATATTAATCGTTAAAAATATTGGGAGTCAGTGAACTTGGATTGAACCTAGAGTTAACTTAGAAAAGTTTTTTGTATTAATCAGGGTTTAGAGCAAAGAGTATAATATGAATGATTCATTGAACATTATGGAAAACACTTTGAACGATTTGTATTGAAATTGTGCACCTGTGACCTTAATGTAAGCACGGCAGGCATCATGGAATTCGAATTGTTTGCTTGGAAATTGCAGATCTCGTGGTGGTTTTGTGATGCATAGTTTGTAAAGCACGGAACTTGTACACCCCCAGTGAGTGATTATCACACTGCTGGAGGGTATACAAAATGGTATATAAGTTGGAAGGAGTCCGAATAAAATTTGGCTTCAGTTCTGATCAGACTGTTCCCAGAAGAACTGCCTCCGAGTGGTCTCTTCTCGCTGTCCAGATTCTCTGGTGCGGGTCCTAACCCACCCTTGGTCAGTGCTGGTCACCGACACTTGGGAATAAAATTGACCCAATGTTTTCTTCTAGAAATTTAATACTTTAAAGTTTTACCTTTATGTCAATGACACATTTTGAGTTAATTTTAGCATATGTTAAGAGATATGGAAGAAAGTTTTGGGGGGACATATATGAGGTCTGACAATTAGGTTCACAAACCATCCTAGAAAAAGTGTTACCTAACTCATTGCTGTATATCACTATGGTCATATGAATATCACTAGTCTACTCATCAAAGCGACTTTGGAACTCTTTTTCTGGAATAGCCATCAGAACTGTTGTTATTAGTTATTAGGTGAGGGCTGACAATTATTCGTTGTGGACTGACAATTAAGTTCACGAACTCACCATCACCCGTTTATGTTGGCAGCACTGTATAGATAACTACTGGAACACCCTTCTCACTCATCTGATCTGGCCCACAATGACTTTTTTCTTTACCTGAAGAAAAATGAAATACTGAAAGGAAGATATTTGATTCAGAGCATTAAGGGTAATATAGCAATGGCTCTGATGACCATTCTAGTGAAAGAGTTCCCAAATTACTTTTTCAGATGGAATAGACTTTGGTGTTGGCACATAGCTTCTCATGGGTAGTACTTTGAAGGTGACTGTAGTGATATTCAGCAATGAGGTATGTAGTATTTTTTCTAGGATGAGTTTCTGAACTTAGTTGTTGAATCTTGTAAATATCCAAATTCCAGCTGTATAATTTGAAAAGACCAGTGTTCCTCAACTGTGTGTTTACAACTATGTCAAAATCAGTTGATGATTTATATGTGAATTCATTTCTGAACTCTCTATTCTGGTCCTTTGACCTAGCTGTCTGCCTTTATGCCAATCCTATATCTTACAATTGTATCTTTATAAACCCTAACATTTAGTAGTCTTGCTCCTCCTTTTTTTTTTTCTTCAAAATTTCTTTGTCTGTTGTAGGTTCTTTGCATATCCATATAAATTTTACAATCAAATTATCAATTTCTACAAATTCACACTCTTTGATTGTGACTGGGATTACATTTAACCTATAGATTAATTGGAGATAATTCATATTTTAACAATGTTGAGTCTCTGACCCATGAAAATGGCATAACCCTTCATTAAATTATCTCTTTTAACTTCTCTCAGTAATGTTTATATAATGTTCCAAGTACAGATCAGACACATCTGTTGACAGATGTCCATCTGAGTATTTCATATTTGATGATATGTATATAGCATTTAAAACAAATTTCAAGTTTCATTTGTATAATCATGTATTAATCACTTTATGTATTTTTATGTACAAACCTACTAAATTCACATCAATCCTAGTAACTTTAGTCTAAATTCCACAAGATTTTCTTTAGAAATAATCTTGTTGTTCAGAACTTTTAAAAGTTTACTTTGATTTTGGTATTTAAAAACAGAATGTCTTTTCTTTCTTCTTTTTCTTTTTATTGCAGTAACTGGAAACTTCGTAATGATATTTAAAATTGGCAGAAAGCCTGTCTTATTGCTGATCTTAGGTAGAAGGCATTTAGACTTTCACCTTTCATATGATGGTTTGTGTTTTGTTTTTTTTAATATATGCCATTTATTAAGTTGAGGATTTCTGATTTACTGACATTCTGAAATCAGAAATGGATGCTGAATTTTGATAAAGATTTTGCTGTCTGTTGAGAGAATTATATGCTTTCTAAGATTTTTGGTTTGTTAAGATGCCGAATTACATTCATTTGTGATTTTTGCAATATTATAATGGTAGATTAATTTATATATATATACATATATATATATGGGTTTGATTTGCTAAAATGTTCTTAAGAATATTTGCATCTCTGTTAATAAGAGATATTGACCTGTAGTTTTATTTTTATAAGGTTTTTTTCTATTGAGATAACAATGCCCTTAACAATGAGTTTAAAAATAGTCCCTCTTTTTTCATTGTTTATGTTTGTATAAAATTATTACCTTATTTCTTCCTTAAACATTTGTACCACTTGCCAGTAAAGTTATTTGGTTCTGGTTCTTCAATCAATCTTTCTTTCATAAAGGTTTTAAAATACAAATTCAATATTTTAAATTTAAATGGGATTATTCAGATTTTTTAATTATGCTTAATTGAGCTTTTGTAGTTTTCTTCTTTTGATCAATTTGTCCTGATTTCATCTATTTTTTTGTATTAGCATAACTCTATTCACAATACATATTGCGCCTTCCTAATGCAAAAATCCAAAATGCTGCCAAATCCACATTTTTTGAGTGCCAACATGATGCCACAAGTTACACTGAATGCCCAGACAGCTCTGATGGCTATTACAGAAAAAGAGTTCCAAAATTGCTTTGAAGGGTAAACTAGGTGCTGGAATCAGTGCACAGCTTCTGAAGGGGAGTACTTTGAAGGTGACCATAGTGATATTTAACAATGAGGTATGTAGCACTTTTCCTAGGATGAGTTCACAAACGCAATTGCCAGGGCTTGTATTTATGACATATTACTTATTTTTACTTTTTATTTATTTTAAGTACTTATGTGTGAATGATAACGATACCAAACAACTGCAGATTGTCTATATGTGTCGCTGAGATAGTGAAACTTTTGTTTTCTAATGATTTAATGTACACAAAGTTTGTTTTATGCACATAATGTAAAGTATAGAACAAAATTTGCTTTCAGCTATCTGTATAAAGTGTGGAAAAAACATAAGTGAATTTCATGGTTACACTTGGGTCCCATCTTCAAGATACCTCATTATATATATACAAATGCTAAGAAATCCAAAAAATCTGAAATCTGGTTTCTATTTTCAAGTTTCTTGGATAAGGAATACTCAAATTGTATTCCCACATGACCATATCACCTTCATATCATCTGAAGTATCTGTAGAGATGTGATTTTTTTTCATTCCTGATACCAGTAATTTGTCTTCTCTCCCTTTATTTTTTTCTTTACTGACCACTCTAGATAAAGCCTTATCCCTTTTATTACTCTTCTTAAAAAACAAAAAACAAAAAACAAAACAAACAAAAAAACCCACATATCTTTTAGTTGTGCTGATTATCTCTTTTATATTTGTTTTCTATTTTTATTGATTTCCACTCTTATCTTTATTATTTCTCTCATCCTGCTATTTGAATCTAATTTTGTCTTCTTTTTCTAGTTTCATAAGGTGGAAGCTGAGAGAATTAATTTGGGAATGTTCTTGTTTTCCAACATAAGCATTTTGTTCTGAGGTCTGCTTTAGTGATATCCTACATAATTAAATATATAGTATCTTTGTTTTTACTAAACTCAAAATACTTTCTCATTTCCCAATGACATTCTTATTTTCACTCATATGTTGTTTAGAAGTGTGTCATTTAGTTTCTAAATATTTAGGGAATTTTAAATGTAATTTTATTGATTTGTATTAATCCCATTGTAGTCTGAGGACATACTTCATATGAAACATCGTTTTAAATGTATTGATATGTTTTATATCTTAGAATATGGAATAACTTGGTAAATATATATTATCCTCTTATAGAGTGGAATAGTCAATAAATATCAATTAGGTCAAATTGGTTGATAGTGTTGTTAATACCTTTTATTTATTTATTTATTTTTACTGTTTTTTTCTGTTCACTTCTTCTAATAACTATTAAGAGATGAGTATGCAAATCTCCAACTTGCGAATTTGGTGATTTCTCCTTGCAGTAATATTAGTTTTTGCTTCATGCATTTTCAAAGAGCTTTTTTGCTGTATAAAGTATTTTAATGAATTGACTCTTCATCATTATAAAATAAATTCATTTCTCACTGACATTACTTTAGTCCTGTAAGCTTAGTGTAGCTTTCATCCTGTTGCTTCTATGTTATATTCTTCTTTACATTTAAGATCAGTTTCCTTTAGGTAGCATACATGAGGATTTTGGTCTTTTATCCAATCTAACAATCTCTGCCTTTTAACTGGAAGGCTAAGATCTTTTATATTTAATGTCATTATTTAACTTATTAGTTATAACCTCTCATATTTTAGTTTATTTTTTTGTTTCAACTGTTCTTTGTTTCTTTTCCCCTCTTAGCTCTCTTTTGAAATAATTGTGAAAAATTTTTATTCCTTTTTAGCTTTTTTGTCAGTTGTTAAATTAAGTTTAGTACGAAGCTGCTTCCTTGCATATTTTGCATTTGACATAGAGGTTTCTTTGTGAATTTTCACACGGCGAACTGTAACATAACTGGATAGACAAATAAATTACCTATACTTGTGCCAATCACCAAGTGTTGGCCAATTAAAAGTGGTCAACTGTTCAAGCGGGGTTTAAATAAAGCAAGTGCTGAGTTTTAACCAGCCCAACTGTTTCTGTAGCTCACTTCCATTTTCTATAGTCTCCTTTCTCTATATACAAATTTTCTTTCACTAAGTGCCTACAGTGAAGTCTGGCTCAGAAGGCTGCCCAATCTATGTATTGTTCTTTGCTCAGTTAAACTCTGTTCAATTTAATTTGTCTTAAGCTTTCTCTTTTAACATAAATTATGAGTCACAACTTTTCATTTTGTTATTCCAGTGGATGCTTTAAGGTTTATAGTACACATCTTTAGATTCTCACAATCTGCATTTAAGTAATACTACACCAATTCAGGTATAATACAAGCACCTTGCAGCAATATGCTTCCACTTTTCTACTCTCAGCTTTTGTGCTATTGATGTCATTCATTTTAATTCTTTAAATATTATTATGTTTCACAATCCACTGTTACTATTTTTTAAACATTCACTAATTTTTAAATACATTTAAATACAAATTTTATTTTCATTCTTTAAATAATAATTTTAAGGTTTTCTATATTTACCTATTTTGTTTCTACATTTGCCTAAAATAATATTGTTATTATTTCCAGTAATCTTCATTTCTTTGCGTAGATTCAGATTCATATATGGTGTCAATTTTCTTCTGCCTGGAGAATGTCTTTCAATATGTATCACAGTATAGGTCGCCTAGGTGATCATTTCTTTCTGCCTTGGTATTTCCAAAGTCTATCTTATTGTCATTATGAAAGATACTTTCCCAGGATATATAATTTGAGGTTGTCAGCCTTTTCCTTTTGTTACCTTATAGATGTTGTTTTATTGCTTTCTTGTTTGCTTTGTTTTTTATGAGCAGTCTACTTTAATTATCACCTAATACATAATGTGAGTTCCTTTTTTCTCATGCTGCATTCAAGAGTTTTTTCTTTATTAGTAGCACTGAGCAATTTTATTATTATGTGACCTTGTGTAGTTTTCTTCATGTTTCCTGTATTGGGGATTCATTGAGCCTTCCCAATCTGTGAATTGTCATCAAATTTGAGAATTTTTGATCATTATTTTAGAATTTTTTTTTGTTTCCCTCTCCTTTGGGATTTTTCATTATACCTGTATTTATGTGCTTGAAGTTTCCCCAAAACTCACTAGTGCTCTGCCCCACTTTTTTTTCAGTCTTTTATTTCGTGAATTTTATTTTGAATTTCTTCTATTTCCATAGCAGTCTGGAAGGAGCCCTTAGACAGAAAGGCAGTATATATGTAAACTTATTTCATATGTTTTATCTCTCAAAAATCATAGTTCTATAATACCAATTGTCTAATCCCTGAAATAGTTGCTTCTTCCATTATTACTGTTGGATATTTTCTGAAATGTTGTTGGGGTACCTTTATTAGCTAAAACTTTATCATGACTGGAACTGGAAGTATTTTCATCATATTTTTAAAAATAAAAACATGGTAATTCCGGCTACTCGGAAGGCTGAGGCGGAAGGATCGCCGGAGCCTAGCAGGTCGAGGCTGCGGTGGCCGGGAGCGGCCACTGCACTCCAGTCTGGGTGACAGAGTGAGACTCCAACTCAAAAAAAAAATAAAAAAAATAAAAAAAATAAAAACATGAGCTTCCTTGAAATATTAAAAGCTCTTTAGAATCTGAGGCCCTATATGAAACTTCTGCATAAGTTATGTACACTATTTAAGCAGAATAAAATTAAACTTAATAGTATAATTTTTAATCTTTTAACATAAAAATTAAATAAAAAACCAGAGACAGGACATAACTTGCAGAATCATTTGAACCATAAAGCTATTGTCAGACGTGCTTCCAAGACTCTACTGTAATATGCTACACTGTGCGTTTCTCTGAAGTTGAAACTCTAGTTTCAAATAATTCAACCAAAAAAGTCATTAGTGTCATACACTATTTTTGAAATTTATAAACATTAAAGATAAAGAGAGAGACTATGCCTTTAAAAATCTACCTACAATGACAAGTGTTCACTAGTAGAGAATTTTGTACAGTAAATGACAGAAAAGAGAGTAGAAATGAGATTAAATCGAGGGACAATATTTGAAAGGATGAACATAATCGTGTATTTGAGCAAACTGGAGTGCTCACCAAGTCCAGAGAATTTTTAACTAAAGTTTTTCATCAGATAAATATTTTAAACAAATATAAATGATTAAAACATCTATGACTTGTATTTTGCCATAGTGAGTGTTGAGCAATAATAATTATATTATATTCTATGTTTTGTAGGTTGACATTTACAAGGGCTTATGCAGCATAGTACATATGCACTGTAAGGTCTTAGGACTGCTCCTGTTTCTGATAGCATTGCTGCGTATTAGCCACTAGATGGTGACACATACCTGCTTGATGTCTTGAAATGCACACGCGTTCTGACTTCAACACGCACACCTGAGTGCTGGACTCCGGTGGTTTGAGGGCATGTTCCTTCACACATCTACTCACTCAGCATTTGTGGAGTGTCTATGACATGCCAACATAAATATTAGGGACACAAGAATAAATAAGACCAAGTTTCTGTCATGAAGCTTCTCAAAGACTCCTGAGGGGAGGGACACATATGTACCATATTAATTAAAATTCAAAATGATGATTACTCGATGGAAAGAAGCTCTGAGAGCCTCTGAATTGAGGAGCATATGAAATATCTCATAAGGGGTTTTGCTTTTCCCGAGTACTGCATCTTTCTTCCTTCCTTCCTTCCTTCCTTCCTTCCTTCCTTCCTTCCTTCCTTCCTTCCTTTCTTTCTTTCTTTCTTTCTTTTTTCTTTCTCTCTTTCTTTCTTTCTCTCTTTCTTTCAACTAGGGGCTGTTTTATAATAAGAGATCTGATGATTTAAAAGGAATCATGCAACACACGTTTATTGAGTCTCTGGTATGCTTCTATGCAAACCAAGACATGATGTGCTACCATAGAAAACAAGCAATTTATTCTTTCATGCATTCACTGCTTAAGAAATTTACCACATCAGATGGTGGAGTTGGAAAAATGTACATAGGAAATCCTAACACGGGAAATTCTGTAATATGAAGCCTTAAAGTTTCTGAGGAAAGAAGATTATTATCTGGCTAGGGAAATGATGACAATCACCATCTGAAGAGCACCATGTAAAAGTTCCAGCTACACCCCCTAGGGCCCTAGGGCCATGCCTACACACCTTCCCCTAGGTCTGTTACATAATTTGTAGGACTCTGTGCAAGATGAAAGCGTGGAGCTCCTTACTCAAAAAGCAAGAGGAAATGTCCTCGAAGATATTCAGTTATAAAGGTTTTTCTTTTTTCCTCTCATCTCTTGACTTGTCATGGTATGCCCTTATTTGCTATACAATGCTGCACTAAATCAAGAAAAATTAAGAATTATAAAAAGAAAGTACCATGTAAAAATCTTTTGTTTTTGTTTTTGTTTTTTTTGAATAGGTAGCATTCCATTAAAAAAACGACTGAGAACCTTGCTTCAGCCAAAAGGAATGACTGGGAGAAAAACTACCTTAGGTACAAAGCCACTGCATTATTTTTAAGGTTTTGTCTTATTCTGTAAATGACACCAAGTCCCCAACTCTTCATCCTTGATGATGTTAGTTAATTTCTATAGGTATCAGTTTTCAACGCTATTAATGAGTTGACTAGACAATATATCCCTATCTCTCATCTCAAAGATATTCAGTTCAAAGATAAAGAGATGGAAAATATAGGTTTGATTTTGGAATGGGAATTCTGCATTTCTGGCTTAAGGTGGTATATTAATTGGAGGCTATCATGAGCTAAATATTGTGTCTCCCACCACCTCTCCCCCCAAAAAACTTGCCCAATTTTTAAACTGAAGTCCTAGTCCCATAGCTCCTTAGCATGTGACTCTATCTGGATATAGGACCTTTAAAGAGGTGATCACACTAAAATAAGGTCCTTAGCCAAAACTGATTTCAAGTCAATCTCCTTGATGAACATACATGCAAAAATCCTGACTGGTGTCCTAATATGACTGGAGTCCTAATATGAGGAGGAAATTTAAACACACAAAGAGACACCAGGTATGCATGTGCACAGAGCAAAGTCCATGTGAAGACTTAGTGAGGAGGCAGCCAACTGCAAGCCCAGGAGAGAAACCTCCAGAGAGACCAAACCTGCTGGCACCCTGATCTTAGACTTTCACTTCTTGTACTATGAGAAAATAAATTTCTGTTGCTTCAGGCACTCAATTTGTAGTATTTTGTTGTGGGATTATGTTGTGGCAGCCCTGGTAAACTCATATAGAAGTTATTGTAAAATAATCCTGGAAAAATAATTTGTGGCCATTTTATAGAATTTCATAAAATAGAGATAAAAATTACATATTTTATCTTATATTAAGTAAGAAACTATCACAAGTTATGAGTACCAGAAAGGGACACTCTTGTTAACATCCAATCCACAGCTGTATCTTTGAGAATAAAGATATGATAGAAAAATAAACACTATTGGGAAAGCATTTTGAAAACTGTTTGAAAAGAAACTACTTCCAGCTTCTGCCCATTGAGAAAAATGACGGCTTTTACTGTTTTGAGCAATGTTCCTTCTATGCCTAGGTGTTCAATGGATTTCATCAAGAAGGAATGCTGAATTTTGTTGAATACTTTTGCTGCATCTAATGAGATAATCATGTGGTTCTTGGTTTTACATTTGTTAACATGCTGAATTACATTATGGTCTTTTGGATATTGAACCAGCCCTCAGTCCATGAATGGAGCCCACATGGTCATGGTGGATGATATTTGAGGTGTGCTGTTGGATCCTGTTTGCTTGAATCGTGTTGAAAATTTTTGCATGTATGTTCATCAAGGAGATTGACCTGTAATTCTCTTCCTTGTTGGGTCTTTGCCAGGCTTTGGGTATCAGTATGATGTTACCTTCATAAAATGAGTTGGGAAGAAGTTCATCATTCTTGATTGCCTGGAATACTTTCAGTAGGATTAGTATCAGCACTTCCTTGTATGCCTTGTAGAATTCAGCTAGGAAGTCATCTGGTCCAGGGCTTTTTTTGGTGGGAGGTTTCTTATGACTAAGTCAATTTCCTGGATTTTTATTGGTCTGTTTAGAGTTTCAAATTCTTCTTGTTTTAACCTTGGGAGGTTGTGTGCTGCTAGGAAATCCTCCATTTCTTTATTTTTTTTTTCTAATTTTAGATTTTTCTAATGTTTTTGCATACAGATGTTCATAGTAATCTCTGATAATCTTTTTAATTTCTTCGGGGTAAGTGGGACCTCACCTTTTAAATTTCTGATTGTGCTTATTTGACCTCTACAACCATATCACCCCGAATGCACCCAATCTTTTCTAATTCTGCTTATTTGGACTTTTTTTTTTTTTTTTTTTTTAGTCAGTCTGGCCAGGGGTCTGTCAATCTTATTTATTTTTTCAAGGAATCAGCAATTTGTCTTGTCGATCCTTTCTATGATATTTTTGCCTTTTATATCCTGCAACTGTGACTTTATCTTAGTGATCCGGATTTTTCTACTGAAATTTGAATTTTAGATGGTTTTGCTTTTCCAGCTCCCTTGGGTGTGACATTAAGGTGTTTACTTGTGATCTTTCTATTTCCTTGATGTGTACATGCAGCAATCAACCCTATTAAAAAGTGGAGAAAAACATGAACAAACCCTTCACTAAAGATGATATCGAAGCAGCCAACAGATACATGAAAAAATACTCAGCTTCATTAATCATCAGAGAAATGAAAACCAAAGCTACAATGAGATACTACCTAACTCTGATAAGGATGGCTATCATTAATAAGTCAAAAAACAACAGATGTTGGCATGGGTGTGGAGAAAAGGGAATGCTTCTAAACTGTTGGTGAGAATATAAGCTAGTTCAACCTCTGTGTTAAGCAGTATGGGACTTCCTAAAAGAACTAAAAATTGATCTTCCATACAATCCAGCAATCCCTTTCTTGGGAATATACCTGGTGGAACATAAATCACTCTACCAAAAAGACACTTGTACACACAATAACTTGTTAGAAAACCCTTCTCTATATTCAACTGAATTTTGCTTTCTCTGATTTCTAAGCATACGTTTTTGTTTCCTTCTGTTTGTTATTCACAATAGCAAAAATATGGAGCCAACCCTGCTGCCCATCAAAAGTGGACTGGATAAAGAAAATGTGGTACATATACATGTTAGAGTATTATGCAGCCATAAGGAATAACAAAATCATGGGCTTTGCAGCAAATTAGATGGAGCTGGAGACTATCAACCCAAGTGATCTATCACAGCAACAAAGAACTGAGTACCACATGTTCTCACTGGTATGTGGGTCCTGAACAATAGTCACATTAGCACAAGGGAGGAATTGGCAGTCACTGGGCATTGCTAGGGGAGGGAGGGAGAAAGGAGGGTGAGAGGTACATGACAACACAAAGTGTACCTGGTCCACTACCAGGGGGAATGAAAGCCACCTAGAAGCCCAAACTTCACCTGCATGGAGCCTACTTATGTAGTAGAACCTCACTTGTACCCCACATGTTTCACTGTGGGCTCTCCAACTCACTTCCTCAGTAACTTTTTAAAAAAAGTCCTTGACCTATGTGGCTACTCTTTCGTTGTCTTTAGCACAGAAATGTTAATACCAGTCAGCCTTCTTCTGCAGGGTATTTTTCTGGTCAGTAAGAAACTGTTGAGAAAATTTTAGAGTGCTGGACCAGGCACGGTGGCTCATGCCTGTAATTCCACCACTTTGGGAGGCCAAAGTCGGAAGATTGTTTGAGCCCAAGAGTTGGAGACCAACCTGCACAACAAAGTGACACCTTGTTTCTACCAAAAAAAACCAAAAAAACCCTAAAACTGACTGGGCGTGCTAGCACATACTTATAGTCCCAGCTACTCTGGAAACTGAAACAGGAGGATCACTTGAGTCCAAGAGGTTGAGACTGTAGTAAACCATAATTGTGCCACTGCACCCCAGCCTGGGCAATGGAGTGATTCTGAATCAAAAAAAGAAAAAAAATCAGTATATATACAGGGTGCCAAAACCAAATGTATACACATTTTAAGAGATATTATCTATGTATTATTTTTCAAAGTTGAATTACTGTAGCAATGTGTAGCATAACGTTCACTCAACCATGCTTCTACCATTTTCTTTGACAGTCCTGCCTATCATATGGTGAGCTAACATTCATATGATTAATGCCTCTTTTTGAGTGAACATCGTACTTAAAATGTGTATACTTTTTTTGGCATTCCTATATCTCTATATCTCTATACCTCTATATCTCTATGCATCTCTCTATATTTTTATCCATATCTATATTGAGAGAGAGAGAGAGAGAGAGAGAGAGAGAGAGTGGGAACTGGACAGGTATAGACTTTTCATGTTCTTATTATTGGAAGAGTCCATAGTGCCATAGAGTCTGATGTCCTTACTCAAAAGTTGTCAGACAGTGGTATGGTATTACGTGCATTAAAGACAGCAAAAGTAACCTGAACTCTATCCCCTTATCTCCAATACTAAATAACACTAAGTAGACTGCAGTCTCTTTAATGTTCCTCTTATATATCTGAACAATTTCATAGAATTTAATTGGCATATTCTTGGAAGAAAATAAGAGGTCATTTAATTCAAGCATCCAGCAAGCTCTGAAAATTATTTAGATCAAAATTTAGCTATATAAGAAACTGCTGAGAAAGTGCTTAGGCAAATTATTGAATAATAACTTAAGCAATTTATTTAATTCCATCTATATGTGTTGGGGCAGTGAGTGTGAATCTATATTACAAGTTGATAGAGAAAATTAGAGGATACACTTTTTTAAAAGCCTAATAGGTCCCTAGGTTTGTGATAGTTATTGCTATAATTGATAATAATAACAGCAACATTCTTTTTAGTTTAATCTTAATGGTGTTTAAGAGATAAACCATTACATTTTTACTTACTCTGATTGTTAGAAAAGCCTTCCCTATATTCAGCTGAATTTTTCTTTCTCTGATTTCTAAGCATAGGCTCGTGTTTCTTTCTTGTCATTTCCACTCTATTTTTCAAAAAATAAGTACCTATTTCTGTCTCTATGATAGTTCTTTGTTCATTTGAGGTTCACCTTTTTGTTTCTTTTAAACCTATAAATTTTAGGTAAAATGTCCCAAGCCCATTGTATCAAACTACATAATATGATTTGCTGTCTCATCTGTGTCCTTGTTGCCATGATCTGATTGTACTTTAACTCCAACAGTTCTTTAATAAATAGCACCTGGAACGTAACACAGCTATTCAGCTACGGATGCACTATTGCTGTATGGTTTGAACAATCTTTTTTTAGTCACAATGTTATCTAAATCCCAGTTCCTTGCACCATGCCATTCCCATAGTAGTTGCTAAATATATAATTTTAGTTTTTTGTATAGTTTAATGAACATTTTAGGTTTAGATTAACATTTTAGGCAGCCATTACCTGTTCTTGGCTCTTCTTGTGTGTTTTAGTGAATTCAAATGTAAAGTCAAAGATATCTGATTAAATGATGTGAAAAGTATGTCCCACACACAAAGTGTAGAATCAGGTGAGTCTCATCAGTCTCCTTTGGTGTTTAATAGAACAATAAAGCCATATAGTAAGTATACTGAAATTTTAATAAAAACTTAGAATATGATTGTGTTTTATATCATCTAGTGGGATGCAAACATTTTTTATGACAGGAAATAAATCTAAGTTGATTTGCAGCACAGTTGTGAGAAATCAAGTGCTAATCTTCTTCATATGCATGTATTTGACATTCTTTTAGTAGTGATGGTGAAATGTTCACAGCATGGCTGAAAACGAGGTTGAAGAGGGCCCCAAACCTGGAGAGCATATCTCTCACACACTCTTTCCTCAGCTTTTCAGAGCTATCCTGGCTTGATTTTTCTTTGTATGTGAAGCTGTCGATCAAATTAGATGTTTTTGGTGTTGAGACACCATTCAAAATGAACATAGTGCAAGTGAAACTGCCATTCAGCATGGCTGCCTGGCAAATGGTGCTGTCAGTCATCTTGAACAGTTCAGTCTGTTACATAGTCAATAAGATGGACTGGTATTTACCAATAGCTCCTTCATCAGATTCAAAAAGTCTTGATTAACTCCCGAGTCTATAGTTGCCCAACCTCTTTTTTTCTTTTCAATGGAAAGATACTTTTTAAAAATAAAAATGGATAAGAAATTAAATTGGCTGTCTATTCAAGTTGACATCATCACATGCCAAAAAGAATGGAGTATAGTCCATGATAAGTATTATAGACATTAACTTATTCGTTGATTCCCTCCTGAAACCTCTGTGGCATGTTTATTGGGAATGAGCTGATATCGTTTGAAGTAAGACAATCATGGATCAGAGAAAAGTAAGACTTCAGGAACCTGTTTCTCAACATGCTTCAAGTAAAATGCTCTATCCCATGGTGCCCTGACTTTAAAGCTTCGTCTACAAATTGACAATTATCAAAGTGATTTAAGCTGACACAGTTAACACATGACTTTAGAGCAACACCTATGAGCAGAAGATGAGATATTAACCTGTAGTTTCAGCTTCAACTAGTTCCTAAGAAAATTCCAGTCCTATAATGGCAAAAAATGCTTCCTGCATTTAACTAGTGTTAGAAACCTGCACTGTGCTCCACACAGGGTAGAACCTCAGTAAATAGGTTAAATAACAGAGTTGCAGCCAGAGTAGAGTGGTGACAGGAGGTGTCTCTCTAATTGTAGGGTAGCTAGAGACAATTTTTTCTAGCACAAACAGGCCCAGAATCGGAAATGATGGAGCAAGTTTTCTGGATTCTGTGTGCTTCGAGTGATTTGGTCTGTTTCTACACACTGTCCTGTGCTGTCCCACACTGAAATGTTGGACCGTCGCCCTCTTTTTCTGATCTTCAGCATGACTAACTTCTAGTACACAAGTCTTCCATTGTACTAATAAAATTAAGACCCTAACTCAATGCTACTCCATTACTCCCAGTTATCCCTCAATCTAGAAGGAAAGGCAGCTCTACCATTCAGGACTCAACCAGAAACCTGATGCAGCCGCCTCACCTGATTAGGCGTTATTACTTGCCATATCTATTATTACTTACCATCTCTAAGTCTGATGCACTATTTTTTCCTCAGATGATTGCAACTCTCTGAATATTTAGTAAGATGTCAATGTATGCCATCTTTGGGCCCTGGTTAACAGACTTCTACCTCTCCCCATAATCTAGTCTCTTTCCTCAGCCCCAGGTTTTCTCTGCCTTACTCTTTTCCAATTGATGTCATGCTTCTAAGACACGTTCCACTAGGATATGGCAAAAAACTTCTACACTATTTGATTTTAACCAACTATATAAATACAAATATGTTATCATAACAAAAATCTTCATTTCAAATGATGAAAATTATTAAAAAGTACTGCATTTTTATTCATAGACGTCATGGTTTGTTCTTTCTTTTGCTTAAGCATCTTAGCTAGGTAGAAGAAATATTCTATCTACATCTGGTCTTCTTAATTTATCCTAAACTCCTTGAGATAATGTGTAATGAACCAGTGTCAGAAGCCTTTTTATCAGGAAGAGAGGCCTGTGCTTTTCTCATACACCCAACACTAACTTTTTGGTTGAATTTCATGAGAAGCTTGTATTAGATATTTCTTGGGTTCCCTTTTAGTTCTAGAATTTTCTGAGCTTGAATCAATGATTAAAGAAGTGAGGTTGTGAGTGAAGTAATTTTTTTTTTTTAAATTAGGAAGTGGAACATTAGGAAGTGTGAATTAGTTGTAAAAAGTCCCTGTCTAGCTGAGGGTGGTATTGTTCAGCGGTGAGGTTCGGAGGAAGGACACCATGGTGGTGTTGTTCAGCAGTGAGGTTCAGAGGAAGGGTCACAGGTATATGAATCAATCATTTGAGGGAACTCAAATTATTTTTTGGAAGGCAGGCCCCTTGTAGTACAGACTTCCCCACTAGGTAAGTGTTTTGAGAGACTGTGTTTGGCTTCAATGAATTTTTTTTTTTTTTTGAGATTCTTACAACACATTTGCCCATTTCATGATTGATGATTTATAAGCACACTTGCCCACACCACACAAAGGACTCAGCAGTGTTTGAGCAAAAACATCATGACTCCCATGTTCTATCATCTCTATTCACAGGATCTTACCCCAAGCAAATTTTTTGTTGTTGTTTCTCCAGATGAAACATATCCTCAGGGAAATATTTTCCCATATGGAAGAGGTGAAGCAAAAACAGCAGAAGCACCGAAGGCCATCAAAATTGACAATTCAAAAACTGTGAGCAGTGGAAAAAGCATCTTAACAGGTGTATTGCATCAAACAGAGTATTTGAAAATTATTGAAGCTTAAAATGTAAGACTAAATATGCAATTTTTAAATAAATGCATTCCAATATTGGGGGCATTCCCCCACATATATAACTTCAGTATATGGGGTTATGCCACTCTCTGATTTTGTTGAAGAGAAACAGTTTTAGTATTTCTGACTGCACTTTACTCAACAGACACCAGGTGGTGCAAGGATTTGATGTCCTAAAATGGAGACAGGCCTACCACTTGGAAAAAAACATATTCTGCCGGACAGCTATTTTGTATTCACTCAAATAATAAGACCTTGTTTTAAGAATTATTTAGACCATTGTATGGCTCAATTAGCAGTGAAAAATGCGCTGTTCTGTGTGTTACATTTATAATGAAAAACATGTCAATTATGGATCATTAGTAAACAAGAAAAGAGAAGATATATGAGGACAGAGAAGAGAGGAGAGGTTAGAAAAGTAAAATGTTAGTGGGAGAGAGAAAATGAACACAAATAGAAGAAAAGAGACATAGCAAAATGAGAACTGGAGAAAGAAAAGAGAAAAAAATTGGGAACGATAACTGAGGGGAAAGTAAAAAACAACAGTACTGGGAATTCTACAGAGGGAGACTGAAGGGGTAATACAGCATCTATGAGTTTACCCTATTAATAAGTGCCTCTCTACAAATGCACAAGTTTTATTTCAGCTGATTCCACCATGGCTTAAAGGGTAAAAACAACTCCAAAAGTTATTGCATAGAAGAATGTTCAGTTTCTTATGGGCTAAATGTAGTATAAAAATCAACTTAGATTATTCAGAAATTTCCACAAAATGGATCCATTATAGCTCCAACTTATTTCCAGTATCTAATATATAACTCCAATTATAGCTCCAATTTATTTCCAGTATCTGATATATAAAAGTAATTCAAAGGCTAATTGCTAATGAATTAATGAATGTTACAGTCCTTGAAAGGAAAATCTGGAGGACATGGAAATTATCAACTATCACAAATTGAGTAGGACAGTGTTCTTTAATGAACCTTCAGCAGAGACTCAATAATGGAGAACTCCTGCAGAATGACTTTCCTTGAATGAATGTTTATTGTTTTGGTTTGGTCCTTTTGTTACTTAAAAAAATAATAATAATCAGCCAGGCTCGGTGGCTCAGCCTGTAATCCCTCACCTTTGGGAGCTTGAGGTGAGTGGATTGCCTGAGCCAGCGGGTTCGAGACCCACCTGGGCAGTGAGACCTCATCTCTACAATAAATCAAAAAATCAGCTGGGCGTGGTAGCTCATGCCTGTAATTCTGGCTACTCGGAAGGCTGAGACGGAAGGATCCCCGGAGCCCAGCAGGTCGAGGCTGCGGTGGCCAGGAGCGGCCACTGCAATCCAGTCTGGGCAACAAAGTGAGACTCCAACTCAAAAAAAAAATCATCATCATCATCATCATCATCGTTGTTGTTGTTGTTTTTTTTTTAGATCCAACAGGTACCTGTACAGATTTGTTACATAGGTATACTGTGTGATGGTGAGGTTTGGGCTTCTACTGAGCCCATTACCCAGTTGGTAAGCATGGTACCCAATGGGTGGTTATTCAACCTTTACCCCTCCCTGTCTCTCCTTTTAGGAGCTCCCAGTGTCTGTTGTTCCCATCCCTATGCTTATATGTATTTAGCGTTTAGCTCCCACTTATAAGTGAGAATACATGATATTCAGTTTTCTGTTTCTGTGATAATTCACTTAGAATGATGGCTTCCAGCTGTATCTATGTTGCTGCAAAGGATAGAATGCTATTTTGTTCATATTGTTGTTGTTTTTGCATTGTATTCCATGGTGTATATGCACCACATTTTCTTTATCCAGTCCACCATTGATGGGCACCTAGGTTGGTTCCTTATGTTTGCTTTTGTGGATGGTGCTGTGATAAATATTTGCATGCAAGTGTCTTTTTGGTGGAATGACTTATGCTCCTTTTGGTCCCTACTCAGCTGTGGAATTGCTAGGTCAAATAGGAAATCTATTTTTAATTATTTGAGAAATTTACAAAATGCTTTCCACAGAGGTTGCACTAGCTTACATTCCCACAAACAGTGCATAAATGTTTTCTTTTTTCCATAATCTCATCAACATCTGTTGTTTTTTGACTTTTTAATAATAACCACTCTTGATTAGTGTGAGATGGTATCTCATTGTGGGTTTGATTTGCATTTCTCTAGTGATTAGTGGAGTTGAGTATTTTTTCATATGATTACTGGCAGCTTGTATATTTTCCTTTGAAAAACGTCTGTTCTTACCTTTTTTTTTTTTTTGAGTTGGAGTCTCACTCTGTCGCCCAGACTGAAGTGCAGTGGCCACTCCCGGTCACTGTAGCCTCGACCTGCTGGGCTCCAGCGATCCTTCCGCCTCAGCCTTCCAAGTAGCAGGAATTACAGGCATGTGCTACCCCGCCCAGCTGATTTTTTGATTTATTGTAGAGATGAGGTCTCGCTGCCCAGGCGGGTCTCGAACCCGCGGGCTCAGGCAATCCACTCACCTCAGCCTCCCAAAGCCACAGGATTACAGGCTGAGCCACCGAGCCCGGCTTACCTTAATCTTGATGATTAAGGTCCATAGTCTTAATATCACTAATAATTTATTATGTTTAGATATAATTTCAAGATGTGCATTAATATTGTGGGTATATTTATACAGTAATCTTTAAATTGTATATATATAATTCATACACACACATATATATGAAATCTTCCACATTTATATGCAGGAAATAGGAAATATTTGCCATTCAAAAAACTTAAACAATCAATGTGCCAATTAGGAGCAATTTAACACTAACCAAATATTTCACTAAACTGTTTTGTGCTTGTCCTTATCAGAGACTAAGAAGAACAATGCAAATTACAAACCATATGATACTTTAGAAACACGTTGGAAAGATTCTAATCTATGTGAGAAATACAGATTAAACTTATCCAAGGAAATAGAGATGAACATAACAGGTAATTTATAACATGTGATGACCGTGTGCAGTGACTCAAGCCTGGAATCCCAGCACTTTGGGAGGCCAAGGTGAGAGGATTGCCTGAGCTCAGGGGTTCAGGACTAGCCTGGGAAACTTGGTGAGACTTCATCTCTGCAATAAATCAAAAAATAAGCTGGGCGTGGTAGCATGGGCCTGCAGTTCCAGCTACTTGGAAGGCTGAGGCAGAAGGATCACCTGAGCCCAGCAGGTCGAGGCTGCAGTGGTTGTGAGCATGCCACTGCACTCCAGCCTGGGCAAGAGTGAGACTCTAATTCAAAAATAAATATTTAAATAAAAATAAAATACCATGTGCCAAAAGAGAAGAAACAACCAGGGGAAAAGCTTGAGTGATCAGGGAGGTTTAGCAGAGAATGTGGTCTTTGAACTGAATCTTAAAGATGGATAGGACAAAAAAACAAACAAAAAAAGTTAAATTCACACCTTTTCTATGTTATGGTCTTTTTTTCATTGGATTATGGCTAACTTTCTTCCAGAAGAGTGGGAGCCCACGTGTGTCCTTTGGTATTTGAGATCCCAGGGGAAATGATGAGACAAGGTAGAGTTTCCACACTGGAGTGACCAAGAACATAAGTAGCAGGAGGAGTATGTACTTTCATGAGGTCCAAGAGATAAAGCTGGAGAACCTAAACCCTGTAAAGTTCCAAAATCAAGAGTAGCTCATGAATGAACGGAATACTTAGGCCAAGTCAATATTTTGGGGAAAAATAAATCACAATAAGTCAGAATTACAGTACACTAAGAATAAATCCCAAATTTTCCTGAGGAGTTAAGAAAATATTTGTTTAGTATTTGGCACACAGGCAGGTTGATACATCTTATCAAAGCAGATATAGTAGGAGTAAATTTGTCAATTTCAGTAAAAGAATCATAGACTTTCAGGATGGGCAAAAAGTTTTCGAGGTGAATTATTCTAATTCTATTCAGACAGTGAAATAAAGGACCCATATGTAATGTAAAGTGTTTGAGCACATGCAACTGAGTACAATATGAGTCTTTATATATTAAACCATGCAGATATGTCCAACAGGATTCATCACTGTAATGGCCAATTTGTTTTTATTGACACTTAGAGAGACCAATTAGGGGAAAATAATTTACTTCTGAGCAGTCAGTCATATCCATTTTTAAGTCAATAAATTAAGTGAAGTTGATTTGGTAGCAGAACTAGTCATCTCAGCCATAAGTAATTTTAGGAATTCGAAATGATTTTTCTATTACGGGCAAAAGTGGTAGCCACACCAGGCATAATTTTAGCTTGGTAACTTTAATGTATCTGTTACAGAGATTGTCCCCTTTTCTAAGTTCCTTTTCTTTTCTTACTATCCATTTAGTCTTTTGCTTTCTATTTTGGAGCAACTGAAAAAGAAATAGAATTTTAATTTAACAAACATTCTCTTGGCATATGCTAGGCAGGGTGACCACAGAGCTTATGATTCAAATGCAGACACTCTTAAAAACAGCTATATTTAAATTAAATTAACATATGACAAGCTGCACATATTTAAAGTGTACAATTTGATAAGTTTTAACGCAGGTATACACTCATGAAACCATCGTCACAATCATGATAGTGAACATACCACCTGCAAAAGATTTCTCTTGCCCCTTTGTAAGCATTAGCTCTGTCTTTTCTGCCTCCAAACTTCCCAGGCATCCTCTGATCTGTCTCTGTCTCTACAGATCTCTTCTCTTTTCTATAGTTTAAGATAAGTGGCATAGCAAAATATGTATTTTTTGTTTGATTTGGCCCACATAATTATTCTGAGAGTCATCCATGTGTCAATAGTTTGTTCCTTTTCATTACTGAGTAACATACCATTGTATGGTTATACCCCGCTTTCTTTACTCACTGTCCTGATTATATGTGTTTGACTTGTTGCCAGTTTTTTAACTTTGCATGTAAAGTTTGCCATGAAAATATATTCACAAGTCTTTTTAGGCTCTCTTTTTCTCTTGATAAATATCATCTAACAGCATAGCTGCATTTAGGGTCACTTTGAGGTGAAAGAGGACTGGATGGAATGTCAGAAAAGCAGGTATAAACTACTCCGTCCTGGTAAAATCCAGTTTTTAGTCACCCTAATTTCAGGCTACAAAAAAATGTTTTCAAATTGAGAGTAATCAGCCTGGCAAAAGGTGATTTTTATAGTGCTTCTATAGTGCACTTGGCAATAACATGGTGTCAGAGTCCACGACTATATCTCAATAACGGTTTTTCTCATATTCTATAGCAGGAGTTGGAAAACTGTGGCCTTGGGTCATATTCAGCCTACTGCAGGATTTTAGGAATAAAGTTTTATTGGAACATAGTCATGCTCATTCATTTACATATTGCCCATAACTGCTTTTGCACAATAACAGTACAAGTGCTTGAATGCATGTGACAAGGACCATATGGCCCACATAACCTAAGATATCCAACATCTTGTTTTCTACAAGACTAAGTCTGCTGATTTCTGTTCTAAAATAATAGGACATCAAATTCTTAGCTGGATACTTATTTACCTGGAATATGATCTATTTTCTAATTTCTCTTAAAGCTAAAATGATGTAATGAAAAGTGATATGTATGATTTCCCAAAATTATCTTTAAAACAAGGGGGCTACTCTTTTACCTTTCCTTCTGCCCTTCTGAATCTGTCTTTCCAATACCATGGGGCATTATGTCAGACCTGAAATGACTTCAGCCAGGCTACATTTATAAAAAATTAATAAACGTTTACCTTATCTAAGCTACTTTATTTTATTTTTTTTAATTTTTCTGTAAGATGAGGAGTTTATTACTCATAGCAAATGTAACCTAAGGGATAAAATACATAATGTTGTAAGCAAGTTTCATATCGTACAACTTCTCAGGGTCATCAGTATTATGGAACCCTGGACAAGTTTCTTAATCTTGGGAACCTCAGAAATTTCATCTATTAATATAGTCGATAGAGGCTGAGATGAAAGCAGTTTTCTGTTCAAATTTATTCTGCTGCAAATCCATGGGCCTTCCTCACCACCATCATCCCCAAATGCATGTCACCAAGCCTGTGTATTCATTTTATGTGGAATTGTGTTCAATTTTCACTGAATGTACTGGCACCAATTTCCTTAGATTGTTTATTTCTTTGTTGTAAGAAATCAGGTCAGTGCAATATTTTATCATGATTTTACTGACAACAATTTTGGTTAGATATGAGAATTCCTTTTTGATGTCAATGTAAATATTGCAACAAAAAATTCAAAACCCTTGATCAAGCTCTTATACCCATGTTTTACATGACAATTGATAAAAATATGATCATCCATGTTTATAAATGTATACAATGTTGATAATACTAGTAAAGCCATGAGTACTTTATAGTCAAAATTCACAACAGATTAAATTAATAGTAATGCTTTTTAAGAATCAGTATGATTTTACGAAAATATCATTCTGATTCCTATATATTCATACACTGAAAAATGTCTCTTGCATATTATCTCTAGTTTTGCTCCAATTTTTTTCTACTTATGGTAGCATACATACTTGTATAAAGGTATCAGTTAAGACAGAAATATTGATTTATTTTAAGAAATGTGTGTCAATTTGCCCAATGGTTAAAAAAAATAGCAAGTATACTAGTGACTAGCAACACAAAAAGCCATGACTAATTTTGCTGCTACTATAGCTGCTGATACTATTACTATATCCAAGACTACAACAACCTATAGAATTACTCCCACCGAAATCAGTATATAACTCTAAAGAAAGTGGGCATTACTCAGACTACAAAATCAGCAGTACAAAAAAATAAAATCACTTTTATTTTCTGGTAATTGAGTTCCAAATCCCAACCCTCTGGCTGGTGGGAAAAATAAGAGTTATTTTGGGGGCTTCCTTCTCCCAGGACTGTGGAAACAGCAAAACCTTGGAAGACTTGCTTGGTCACTGCTGCTCATGGTCTCAAGCTACTCATGGACTCTAGGAGACACAGGGGCACAGGAAATTTTGTCAGGCTGGACAACTAAGGCCCAGAAATCCAGCCTCTATTGATACAGAAAATAGCCTCTGAAGTTTTGCCACTGCTCTAGCACACTGTCATCAAAAAGTCACACATCTTGTCTCTCCTGAAAATCCATTTTCTGATCTCTTAAAAAACTCTCTCCTATATGGTCTCACTTATAAGTGGGTGCTAAACCAAGGATCCACAAAGACATAGAGAATGATATAATGAACACTGGAGACCCAGAAGGGTGAGGGAGGAAAAGGGTGGAGGGACAAAAAAATCACCTCTTGGATACAATGTACCCAGATCTGGGTGGATGTTACACTTAAAGCCCAGACTAAAAACTATCTGTAGTCTCTCAAGCTATTGAAATTAAAAAAGAAAGAGACTGGCAATGTGCAAAAAAATACTATCTCTCCTTCCTCTATTTGTCCTTTTATGGTCCTCGTGTGAAATATTTTTTTTCTCTCTCCCTCCCTCCCTCCCTTCCTCCCCCCTCCTTTTTGTCTCTCTCTAATTTCAATTACTCAATAAGCCCAGGATTTAAAAAAAGAAGGAGGAGCAAGAGGAGGAGGAGGAGAAGAAGAAGAGGAGGGGGAGAAGAAAGAACCCATTGACTTCAAAAAATTTTTTTCAGCTCAGCCAAAATTTCTGGAGAAAAGAAATATTAAGAATCAAACTCTGGTTGTTTTCTCCCTTTAGCACTAATAACATGTTGGGCTGAAATAGTTCTCTGTCATAAAGGGTTGTCCATGCATTCAAAGTTGTTTAGTAGCATCCTTGGGCTCCACCCACTTGATGCACTCCTTCTCAGTGGTGACAACTAAAAATGTCCCCAGACATCATCAAATGTTCTTCTGAAGGCACATTTGCCTTGGCTGAGATGAAGGAAGGAGGAAAAATAAACTACAAAATATAGATTAAAGTTTAATATATTGTTTGCCCCTATAGTCATTTACAGAATGCTTACCATGTACCAGGCTAAGTATCTCAACTATGTGGTCTCATCTTATCCTCACATGAAATGTGTAAGTATTTTAAAAATCCTTATTTTATGTTGGTACAAATAATACTGCATCATTTAGGGTCCAGTCCAAAGTACAAAAACACACTAGTTACTTGAACAGAGAGCTTTTATGTTAAAGACATCTTAACTAAGTGTAATGTTATTGACTACAGAACTAAAAAGTTAAAAAGAGGACTCTAAGATGTGGTGGGCTGGTACACTGAGTGTGTGTGGGGGGGGGTAGGAGTAGACCTGCTTTTTAGTATTTGCTGATATTAATTGTGGACATACACTCATCTTGGTTGAAGTCAAGCTATCAACTGGACATCATGGAACTCAAAGTTGGGAAGAGAAGAGCCCAATACACTTCTGCATGCTGGTATAAGCCAGATCCAGCACACTATAGACTCAAAGGAATCACCCTAGAGCTGGTTCTACAAATATTGGAACTAACACAAATTGGATTCAGTTGCTGTCGCAGGAAGGAATTGCTGCTGCTGGAGCAAGAAGTGTTGCTATGGTGATACTGATGGGAAAAACAAGCAGACAGAAAGGAAAGTGTCTCTTTTCCCTCCTCCAGCCTTACAATCTCCCTGAAGTGAAGAGTCCAACAGGAAACCATTGACAAAGCAGACCTTGTTTACAGAGTTTCAGTCCCAGCATCATAAGACAGTATAGAAGGGTGAGTTTCTAACTGAGGTATGATAAATTCAAGAATTGAAACAGTTGTCTAGTGAGGTATGAGGTCACTTAATTAACACATATCAAATACCTAAGGTTAGTTACCTAATTGATATACAGACTGGAATTCAAGTCAATGTAACTCTATTTAATAGATTCTTAATTGCTACATTACATTTTTTAAAGAATGTTTTTTCTTGCTTAATGTTGATCTTTAATTTGCTTATGAAATAGATTATACTACAATTGCTATTTATGGTGGTGACACAATTTCTTAAAATTTTTTACGTGATCTTTGCTTCTTCCTGGAAGCAAATGCACCAAAAAAAAAAAAAAAAATGCAAATGAGAATTTTATTTAATTAAACTATGTGGAATTTGGCTTCTGAAAAACCACTTGTATTATAAGTCTTCAAAACATTTGCATATTCACAAAACGGACTGATTCAATAGAAAAAGATCTTATGGAATCAAGCATTACAAATTTCTGAGTGAATTTCAGATATCTGGAAAAGTCGTGTTATATTCTGATGGCTAAATTGAGCTGAAACATGAAGGAATACAAAGATACCTTTCCCATTATATAAAACATTGATCGCTGGAAATAGAGAAAATATAAAATACTTGGCCTCAGGGCTATACACACACACACACACAAAAGCACCACTTGAAATACAAAGATACCATAAAGGGAGAAGATATAGAAGCTGATAGAATTTTGATGCCACTGATTGTAAGCTATTCCATTAATGTATTTATCTTTAAGGAAAAAAAGGCTGCCACTTAAATTATGACACACTAGTGCTTGTAAAATACATCACAACTTCAGAGATGTCGAAACATGAAAAATGATTACTTTACAATCTATGAAATACAGTATAAATAAAGAATGCGATGTTGAGTATTTGGGTTAGGTTAGTATTGACATATTCAGTAAAGGGATCTGTACTAATGAGAAGAAGAAAGAGTGCTTTCAAATACAGGAATATTTATTCTTCCTGCAGTTTTTCTCCAAAATCCACCAAACAATAAACTGCCAGGGACATTTATTTATTTATTTATTTTGCTTGTATGTAGAATTATAATTGAAATGAAGAAAAAATTTTTGACTGCAAGTTGCATTAGTTTGTGCCCTTCAAGAAGCAGACTTCAAAATAGAACTAGATTTGACATAGTATAGTGGAGGACAGAGCAGGGGAAGAAGCAAAAGCTTTTGTACTGTGATAAAGGTATGGCATCCATGGGAGGAGAGAGGAAAGGAAGGAGGATTGGGATAGGAAGAATGTCTGAATAGAGAACATTTACAGGACAATTTGGCAAGGCCAATGGAAAACCCCAAGCCTATGTCACCTGTTGAAGGAGACACATATTGCTGGAAAATAGACTGGTTTTTGGCCCCCGTAATGCGCAGTCACTGCCTGGGAGTAGTTGCAGGAGGCATAACTTTGGCAAAAACATGGTGGATCTGGAGGGATGACAATAGGACATGTCAAAGGTTTTCCCTGAAGCAGAAGAACCAAGCAGACTATTTTCATATTCAAGATATAAGTCCCAGTAAGTACTGATGGCAGAGTGAGATTTTTTCTAATAATACATACAAATAAAATGTAATCTAAACTTTTAGAATGAGAGTCATTCTAAAGGCAGCAGACAAACCCCTTGAACTATTTAAGTCTTTCTCAGCACTTCAGTTTCATTACTACACAAATCTATTTTGTGACCTACAATTTATGAAACTTGAGAAGCAAAAATCACAGCTGGAATTGAATGCCATTTACATTGCAAGGATATTATTGAGGATGTACCAGATGATGATTTAGAAGCAATATTTAGAAGTCTACAGATGATGTTGAATTAAGGAAAACGGTAATAATGGACACAGTGTATTCATACACAGAACAACATCAGCCATTTAATTACTATGTTGGGTTAACATGATACATGCACCTGGACACAAATCAATGGTAAATGGTGTCCAGAACAAAACATTCAAGAAAGCCACATATACTAAACAGAAGTGTTTGCCATATGCGGCCAGAAATAGTTTTAATGATAGAGTATGGAGTTGAGGCAGTGGAATTATAATTATGTATTTAATATATATTGAAAGTGGCTCTGGTAGAGGAGTGAGCTACTTTATTGTTATATGTGTGCTATTTTGGCAAGGGCTGATAGGCTTGAAAATATGATTGATTGCACAAAATGTCTCTCTATGTCCTCAGGCAGAAGAACAAATGCCTACTCTCTTCCTCTGCTGATTCTGAACTCACATCAAACATTCACATTTATTGCAGTTAGAAATACTAACAGGTAAATTCATGCTGCCTTCTTTCTCAAACTCTTTTACAGAGAGAAATACACATGACACCACAGGGGAAAGGTCATTTATAAACTGAAGTCACTATGGAATATCCATGCCATTCCCAATGTAACAAGTGACAATTTCTCTTTCTTTCACTATTTCTAAGACAGAGATAAGAGTGGAGACTCATGGCCATTATTATTTTTGAAACAACTAAACAAAGAAAAAATGCCTATAGCAAAGGATTGATAAATCTATATGATATTTAATTGTTACTTATTCTTACTACATATAGTATTACTTATTACTCTTATTATTATATATTATTATACACTTATTGTTATTTAATATAGCAAATTAATACAAATTGCTTCTATTGGTTTTGGAGTTCTGCATCTTTTTAGTCACAATCTTAAAAATAATCCTTGATTTCATTTAGGATCTTTTAGGAAAATTGAACTCCCCTATGACATATAGCTACACAGATTGTTGCATAAATTTGCAATTCTAGAGACCACAAATCATCAATTAGTTTATTCAATGTTTTTTCATTATATATATAATATATATATATACACATTATTTATATATATATATAAAATGTAAAACCATTGTATGCGTTTGTGTATGTGTGTTTGTGTGTGGAGAGAGAGAGAGAGAGAGAACACTTATGTATTTGAAGAATGTAAGGATGTAATTGGAAGTCAATATAGTGAATATGTGTCCTATCTTGACTTATAAGATTTCCAGTCACTTGCTTTGAGAAACAGTTACCATGTTAGGGCTTCCTGGCCTCACCTGCACTCCCAGGATGTGAAGTTATTAAGGAACTGACTCTCACATCAGCCCCGGGAGCAGAACATGTGAACAATGCCTATGAACCAATCAGCTCATTCTATCTTCAACACTTAACAACTTGGAGGTGGGTACGTGCTCCCTACCAGGCTAATCAAAGTTTCAGAGTCCTCAATGCAAGTACTTTTTTGTCCCCAAATTTATTTATTTATTTTTTAAATGGACATAGAAAATTGTATGCATTTTTCCTGTACAACGTGATGCTTTGAAGTATACATACACTATGGAATGGTTAAATCCAGTTAATAAGTGTATTAATTGGCATAGTTGTCATTTTTATGTTGAGAGCTCTCAACATCCAATCTCTCAGAATTTTTAAAGGATACAATATAGCATTATTAACTAAATCTACCTGAGCCATCGGTGGAGTGGATTTATGCTCTCCTGCTGAGGGTAAACTTGAGTGGATTTATGAGCTGGACCTATTCCCGTCGTTTTGCTACCAGGTGGGACCTGACGAGACCATCACAGCAGAAGGTAGAATCAGAGATGGGGAATTAATTGAGCCCTGAAAGTATCATCTGATTGAACAGTAAAGAGAAAGTGGAGCCAGTTCTCTCCCTAGACATTTCAGTTATGTGAGTCAATAAATTATGTCTTTATTGTATACATTTGGATTCGATTTTATGCTCACAACCAGAAATGTCCTAACTTTCATTCAGATTACCCAAGAGGGGGCATGGGTGTGGTGGGTTGGAATATACTGAAAAGATAAAGAAATTAGAAGTGAACTTGAAACCCACTTTGTTTAACATATCATGGTAACAATTACTTAAAAATAAGATTAGGCAGTAGCAGAATGCTGCCACAGAAAGAAGTAGGCACATAACATCAATAAGGGTACCTGATCTCAAACCAGGCAAAGCAGGGACCAAAGAGAGGCCCAAATTTTGTACGATGACCACTTATCTAACTAATCCTGAATTGTACCCCACATCTTTAAAATATAATAAAACGAATAAAATAAGAATAATTGAATGAGAACAATGTTGACCATAATAGAGTAGGAGAAAGATTGAGAAGAACTGGGGTGTACTATATTATACCAAACCTGAGAAAAAACTTTATCAGTTCAAAGAATTACCTAGATTTTTCAGGAAGAAGGGAAATGTGGCAAGAAAAAAAAGAAAAAAGAGAAAGAAAGAAAGAAAGAAAGAAAGAAAGAAAGAAAGAAAGAAAGAAAGAAAATTCATGAAGGAAATACAAAGCTAATTATTCCCAAAAGACCAGGAGAGCAGTATAAATCAGGGTTAGAAAGGCAGACTGTGCAAGCTAGAAAGGAAATTTTGCAGGACCAGAACCAGACTAAGTGGTGACATTTCCTTAAGGTGAAGAAGTTTTGAACTCCTGTCCCCCATTCGCCTGTCTCATTACTTCTTTACTTACCTGACTGCCCCCTTCCATAACAGTGAGTGCCCCAGGTAAGTTCACTGAGGGATTCATAATTCACTTAACACTCAACCAGTACTTCCTGACCACCTATTTTAGGCAGACACTAGTCAGCTGTGAGGAATACTGTAGGAAACACAAAGGGAGGGCTCTTTTCACTTAGAACTTAGGTCCTGCCAGACTGTGCAAACAGAAGACAATTTATTGAACAGTATTATTATTATTATTTTAGAATCAGGAGGTACAAGTGCATGTGTGTTATATGATTATACATATTGTGTAGTGGTGGGGATTGGGTCTCAGGTGGCCCATTCCTCAGATAGTGAACATTGTACCTAATAGTAATTTCTGAACCCTAACCTTCCTCCCCACCTCTCCCTTTATTGGTGTTCCCAATGTCTATTAATTTATTCTTTGTGACCATTAACGCCTGCATATAATGAGAACAAACAATTATTTTTCAAAGTTTTCGAGTGTTACATGGAATCTTATAACTAAGGGACGTAACATTATATTTAGGTTCAGCAAATATATCTCAAAGAAAGTGTCATTAGAGCTGTCCTCAGTGTAAGACACTGAAGAGGGAATCAGGAAAAGCCTTGCACAGGATAACATGAGTGAGACACTGTGGCAGATGGAAATTAGGTGCATTTGGGAATCTGGAGAAAAACTAGTGAGGCTGAGTACAGAAAGCTTGAGGAAAAGTAGCACAAGGTAAGGGGGGAGAAGACAGGGCCAGACCAAAGGAGCCTAGAAGTCTGTGTGAAGGATTGAGCTCTCTTTCCTTAAAGCAATAGGAAATTATTTGGGGCATTTAATCAGAGGTGCCAGATGATCAAATCTCAATTTTAAAATATCATTCTGGATGCCTCATGTAAATGGTTAGTGAAAGGATAGATGTGATTTTGAAAATCTCATTAGGAGACTCTCATAACAATCCAAATGAGAAAGATTTGGAACTCACTAGGGTGGCAAAACTGTAGGTGAAACTAAGCAGTCAGATTCAAGAGGTATTTAAGTCATAAGTCAGAATTTTGTCATTGATTGGACGTGAGAGATGGGCAGATAGAGACTGAGAGGTGCTAAAAGGCATCCTTACCTTTCTGCTTTGCAGAAGTGGAGGTTTTGCTTCTCAAAATATAGATCCTGGAAAATAGTCTTGAGGGATGTATGAGAGCATATACTCACGTTTGTCAGATAGAATTTGAGGTATCTTGAAATAGTGGGGAAATTGAGTAGGCAGGTAGATATATAGATATGGACCTCAGAGGAGTGATACGGCCATCTGTATAGAAATATTTGAAAGTAGAAGCCATAACAAGAGCACTCGAAGACACCATGTACATGATTCAATATTCTAGAAATAATGGATGGAATAAGAAGAACAAGAGGATATTTCTGAAATATTTGTCCTATTTCATTTTCCTCTTTCAGACCTGTACATTTTGAACTTACTTTAGGACTTAATCTCAGTTCATAAGAATAGAAACAGGATGGGTTATCACAGAGCAAGAAGAGAGGATAACTCAAAGAAAGGTTAGCATTAGCAACTGTTACTGAGAGGTCAAGTAAGTTTTAGATTAATGTCCATTGGATAAGTTTTATGGAGATCATTGGTGACTGTATTAAGAACTGTGGCAATGAGTATAACACACATAAAATTGAAGTGTTATTGAGATAGTTGGTATGTTGTCCCATCCAAATCTTATGTTGAAATATGATCCCCAGTATTGGAGGTGGGTAGGGCCTAGTTTAAGTCATGAGGGCAGGTTCCTCATGAATGGCTTGGTACTGTTCTCAGGGTGATAAGTGAGTTCTTACTCTACTGGTTCATGTGAGAGCCAGTTTTTTAAAAGAGCACTTCCCTTCTTTCTTGCTTCCATTCTTGCCATGTGACACGCCTGTTCCCTCTCCCCCTTTCATTAACCCAATGTTGAACACAGACAGAAATAACTCATTGAGAGTCCTGATGAAACCTGTTTCTTGAGGTCTATTTTAAAAATAAATAATATTTTTCTGTCTAGAAGTGATTCTGATCTGGAAATAGAATATGAACAGTAACTGTTTTCAAATGCAGAAAGCAACCTGATCATAGTACTGTCATCATTTTCAACATTTACCTAACAAAAGCTCTGTTCCAACTAATGAGTCATGATATTTGCAGCTAAAAATGAAGGGGTCTTGCAGCTAGAACAGAGACTCCTAAATAAAGCGGGTCTATATCAGCATTTGGAGACAATGAGTTAGTCTGTGTTTGCTGATTCAAAGGAATTCTCAGCCAAGACCTCTTTGAACGGAAGAATCTGCTAAAAGAACAGAAGCTTAAGGACTGGATTGAGTTGCCTATGTAAGTTATCTCCTGAAAATATTCAAATTTGGAGGTTCATAGTCTCCAGAAAGAAGACAGGCTCTATGACGCCTTATCCTTAGCTACTTTCCCAGTCAGTAATTCTCTGAAAACAATGTCTTAAAGAAAATGTGGTATTTACAAAGTAGAGATGAGGTAATTATTTGGTGAGACAAGATTTATTGAGATACGATTCTTTGTGAAAGTGAGAGATGAAGCAGTCCAAACCCTTAATATTCACTGTCAGGTATAACAACTGCTGTTGTCAGAGACATCTGCAGGCCCAGAGAAAGTGTTGCTTTTCAAACCAAGTTTCTGCCTTCAGTTTGAGGGACAGCTGTTTCATTTGGAAAATGACAAGAAGAGCATAAATTTAAAAACATGGGCCACAAACATCTTTCAAAATCCACCATTTCAATAGTAGGAGACACTGATTTTTTTCCTTTACAGATTTCTGTAAAAATGACTTATTCATTCAAAATGAGCATACATTGAGTACCTATTATTTGTTAAGACAGTTGAGGTCCTGCGATTGTGATATTCTTACCACAAGAAATGTACAGTGTGCTAGACCAGGCATAGAATTACAAATCGAAATGGATAACTGGTGTGAGAGAAATATAAAAAAACTAATATGAGAATATTCTGAAGTCGAGTGACAGAAGATTCATCTTACAGAGTCTGGGACATATGGAGCTGAACTTAAAGGACTGGTACATTATTAACAGGAAGGAACAAAGGATGGTTTATGATGGAAAGAACTGCACAAGCCAAGAGTTGGAAGAATGTAAGGACCTGGCTCTTGTGGGAAACAGTCGTCTGAAAGTCATTAAAAAGAAAACAAACGTAACCATTGTTTATATTCTATCTGAAAGTTAGCACAGAGAAGAGCTTAAGGGCGTGCATTTAATTATTTGCCATTTATAAAATGTAGGATAGAATAAAGAAGGAAGAAAGGGAAATTCCTCTACTAAAGATAAATAAAGAAGCAGTATATTTTATTTTGAGGAGAGGGACTCTTGAGGCATACTATCTGGGTTCTGACTGAACACCTGCGTTACAAGTTGTGAGAGACCTTGGGCAGGTTGACTTTCCTGAGCCTTGGTTTGCAAACAACTTTACTTCTTTAACAGGGTATATCTATTTATTAAGTGAGTTAATGCATGTAAAACCTTTGGACCTCTACCTAGCACATAATAACTCTACATAATATTCCATCTTTATTTTTATCCCAAAAGCCTCATCTATTAATTATCTGACAGATTACAGCTCCACCTACTGGTTGATGGGGTTTGGCAACACTGTCAATTTATTAAGACTCATGTTTTTATGTATGGATGGCAGAATAGTATTTTCATTTATTTTCCCCTCCTGATCTTTCCCTCACTATATCCCTACTGAGGTAGGTTCATGACCTATACTTTCTCTTGAAGGAGAGCAAATAGCAAAATAGGGAGTTAAAGTCACCTGTATTCGCTTTTGAAGAGCTAAAGATCTTTAGAAAAAATAGAGGAGTCCCAGGTGTGGACAAACTGCCCTGAAATAACCTAAAGGGATTATCTCCCATAGACTGAAAGAGTCATCTAGGGCTGATAGAGGAGATCTTTTTTTTTTTTTCTTCTGTCAGTTCTGCTAGAGAGGCAGAAATACCCACAAGCTGACTGGAGTTAAGGAAGGCAAGACAAAGCCTGTGGGTAGCCTAAGCATGACACCATGTAAGACTATCTGAGGGGCCCATGCAGCCTGAGATAGTGCTGACTTTAAGGTAACCTGTGGGATTTTCTGCCACTATTACTGGTATCTCCTTGAAGCTAGGTTAGATCCCAGAGGACTGAGAAACCAGAATGTCTGAGGTCCATTTTGCCCCTGCAAGCCATTAGAACAGTTGTGCAAACTTCACTATATAAAATAAAGGTACATAAAATAAACTGATCTGACTTGCTCACCTGAGCTTATGGCTATATACTGCCTAAAACAAATAAAGAATTTAAGACAAATCCAGGGTATTCTTCCTCTTCTTTTGCTTTATCTCTTGTTACAAGGTAAAGAAAATAGGATTGAACTCAGAAAGTCAAGTGTCAGAGGTCTTCATACCAGTCTCCAAATCAGTTAAAAGAAACTCAAATGGTATAATATCCATCATAAGTCACACAAAGCTAGTCCAAGTTTGTATTCTAAGTTTGTCTCCATTATTCTCTCAAGTCTCATTCTGAGACCTTTCTAGACCATCTACCTTCTTTCTCTGATCTTAAACACACAGACTTCCCTCACACTTTTCCCCAAAAATTGTTTTAAAATTTTTCTTTTCTAATTGCTATGACAATTCCAAAAGATCATTATTGCTACCTGTCTCATGGCATTGATCTGATTATCTATTCAAAGTAATTCAGAATAAAGCTTGAGAGAACATAATTTTTCACAGGACATTTTCATTTTGTTAGTACAGAGGAGATGCCAGTGATTAATTGGAACATATGAGGAAAATACATTTAACTCAGCATAATCCCTTGGGCTCCTCCCCATGTAATATTTCATTTTTCAGGATTTGAACCACATGAAATCAGTGCCTGAAATTCCAAAGAAAAACCTGCTCCTCTCTTTGGAAGTGGAAGGATCCCTCAATGGAAACCTTGTAGTGCTTACAATTTTTAAAAACAGACACCTTACTTTAAACACATTGACTCATTTGATCTTTACAACAACCCTGTATGATAGTCAGAATTGGTACCACCATCCTTAAATGAGCTATTTCTGAAGATAGTCAAGGACTTCTACCATCAGAAAAAAGGTTTGGACTCATGTTTATACATACCATACACATTTGTGAGTTTATATAAAAATAGTTGTGTGGTTCTTTTTATTGGTCTTTCTGCCAGCACTTGCTTGCTTGCTTATTTATTTATTTTAAAACTTTTTTTTTTGTCTCAGCAGTTAACTACAAGGCCAGGATGTGAATGCCGGCTAGCAGCCAGAGGGCACCAGAAAGATCACAGTTGCCAAAAGGAGTTGACCAAACTTGGTTTTTATTTTATTTTTTTTTATTTTAAAGTTGTGGGGTACATATGAGAATTTACTACATAAGTAAATTGAGTGCAGGTGAAGTTCAGGCTTCTAGTCACCCGTCTCTTCCCCTGATAGTGAACCAGGTACCCCGTGTGTTGCCACATCCTTCCCCCCTCCTCTCACCCTCCCTCCCCTAGTAGTGTCCTATGTCTTCCTATAATCTCCTTGTGCTCCTGTGACCAGCGATCAGGGTGCACTTATGAGTGACAACTTCAGTATTCTGTTCTTTGTTTCTGTGATAGTTCACTTAGCATGATGGTCTCCAGATGCATCCATGTTGTTGTGAAGGCCATGATTTCGTTCTTAGTTTTATCTTACACATGCAGCTGTAGCATGACCCTCTACCTCAAGAAATGCAAACAGCATAATATGATCATGTTTGGAGTTGACTTGGTGAGCAATGAATGAGTTATGAGAGAAGCCCCCACTTTTCTGAGACACCGATAAAAGCTTGCCTATTTCTTTGATTAGGGAGAAGCTTGATCATCACCTTTGTCAGCGCTGTCTCCCTTTTGCTTGGGCAGAAGCCCCAATGAACCCTTGCCTGTTAGCATTTAGCTTTGGCTTAGTTGCATTTTTACTGTTTATGTACTGAAAAAGTCCATTCACCATTAACCTACCAGTTGCTCATACCTCCTGATATTAAACATGCAAGCTTTTTTAAACTCAAAATTTTGTGGACTTTAAAAAAATTAACTCTCCTTTTCATTAATATGATCATAAAAGTATGAACTTAAAGAGTTTTTTTTTAATAATTTGATTCTACAATGAATATTCAAAGATAAGAACTTTAGGGGCAGCCGGGCTCGGTGGCTCAGCCTGTAATCCCGCACCTTTGGGAGGCTGAGGTGAGTGGATTACCTGAGCCCGCGGGTTCGAGACCCGCCTGGGCAACTTGGCGAGACCTCATCTCTACAATAAATCAAAAATTAACCGGGCGTGGTGCGCGCACCTGTAGTTCCAGCTACTTGGAAGGCTGAGGTGGAAGGATCGCCGGAGCCCAGCAGGTCGAGCCTGCGGTGACCAGGAGCGGCCACTGCACTCCAGTCTGGGCGACAGAGTGAGACTCCAACTCAAAAAAAAAAAGAACTTTAGGGTAAAACTCATTTTCCCTGACTCAGAATAACACATCTATAGGAAAAATTAGTTTGACTTCAACAATTTATAAGGTTAGAAGTTGCTTAGAGGCTTCTACTTCTTGCCGAGTAAAACCAAAAACTTAGCATCCAAAGGCTAATGAGAAAAAAAAATGCAAGATGCCCCTCTATGTTTAAATGTCTTTGTTTAAACACTCTCAGTCTTCAGGTTCACAGTGAAAATCCCTTGTTCATTGTTCATTTAATAGGAGCTTATCACATATTCACATCATAACCGCCAAAAGCTGAAGCTAAAAGCAACTTTAGAAACATTTTAGAACAGCCACTATTTTTCAGATTAGGAAACAGGAGTCTAATATCCACACAATTAACAGCTTTGCTGCAGGATAAAAATACAGTCACAAAAACCTGGAATTAGGTACTGGTTTCATAGTTCACGTTCCAAGATCATTCTAATACTGGACACCACACTGCAGCCATCTCCCTTACCACACAAATGTGTTGTCATCTATCTGAAAGTTAATGTTGATGTCTCCCCACCAGCTCTTGCCCTTTCAATCAATACATCAATCATGTCAATTAGAGAAATCCACTCCCTCTTAACTCTCTCCATTCAATTTATTCCAGACATTATCCTCATGCAAGGGAGACCACAAAACCAAACAAAACCAAACAAACAAAAAAACAGAATTATCATTTGGATGGCAAGTCCCTTGTCCTCTCCCACTAGGTAAGTGTTTTAGGAATGCATTGGCACCAGTGTACCAGTTAATGTTGTTGTGAGAGGCTGCATTCAGCTTCAGTGATTGTTTTTTGGAGATTCTTTAAGTGTTTGCCTATTTCATGATAGATAATTCACGAGCACACCTCCCCCACACACTGCACTGGATATTCAGCAGTTTTTGATAAAAAATGGCATGATCCCCATGCCCCAACATCCCATTCACCAGATCTCACCCAGAGCACTTATTTTTCTGGTTCCCTGGATAAAAAAAAGCCCTCAAAGGGAAACATTTTACCAATGTGGAAGAGATGAAACAAAAAACGGCAGAAGCACTATAAGGTATACAAATTGTCAAGTTCGAAAACTGTTTTGAGCAGTGGAAAATATGTCTCTACAGGTGTATTACATCAAAGAAAGACTACACTGAAGATAACTGAAATTTAAACATGTAAAAATAAATACACACTTTTTATATGCAAATTCTAGGGTTTTTTGGTCCCCTTGTAACTTTTCCTGATTCAACTTTTTGCCTTTAATCACATCTCTTATTCTGCCCACTGCAAGCTGGATAAATATTCTAAGATGAAAAGCTGATCACGCCATTCACCTTGCTAAAATCTTTTGACAATGTGAATCAATGACCCATTTACCACATATTAAGTGTAATCCTTAGGGTCATTGGCTTATTCAAGTCTAACAATTTATAGTTCAGAAAATGGGCACCAAGAGACTAAGAAGCTTGTCCAGGGTCCCGGCTACTTAGTAGCAGAGGAAGATTCAAACTTCAGACTCCAGGTTCTTATCATACTGTGCGGTCTCCAGGATTCACTAGACTCTTCACTGGACTCAGACAGTGTCTGTACTCCTCCCACACCACAGCAGACTGTTGGATAAAGAGAATGCTGACAAGGAAGTTCATGTCTTGGCCACTACTCTGGCTACCTGACTATACTTAAGCCACACTAAACTCTTGTCATTCTCAAAATTTCTCTGTTGTTTCTCTCCTCTAGACAAAGTAGAATTGGGAATTTCTCAATTGCTTGAGAAATTAATTAATTACTGGAAATATAGAGTATTTTGCCACTTCCATGTAATTGAAAATAAGCATATTAAATCAACAAATAATTGTGAAAAAAACACAATAAAATTGTTTTGTCTATGATAGAAAGATATTTCAAGTATAAAATTTTAATATTTGTTTCTAATTTTTTTTAGATCCTAGCTTTTCTTTGAAAATATTTAAATTTTATTTTGAAGATGTAGGGTACACTTCAGGGTTAGGCACATAAGTGGTCATCATACAGGTGATGTTTGGGCCTCCAACTGGTCGTCACTTTGCCTGGTTGGGAATCAGGTACCCTTATTAGTGTTATGTGCCCCCTGCCTCCCCTGGCAGTGACCAGCTACTGCCAATCCCTTTCATGAAATATTATGATAAATGTTCAGTGTCCACTTATCAGTGAGAACATGTGGTATTCGGCTCTTTGTTTCTGTGATAGGTCACTGAATCCATCCAAGCTACTGCAAAGTCCATAATTGTGTAAAGATCTAAAAATTGACCTCCTACATGACCCAACAGCTTTTCTTAGAAAGAAAAACCTTACTTTATCTGTCTATTGGGTAAAGTGGCATAATTTCCTGGGATTCCCCTTTCACCTATCTTATTAAATTTTCAGATTCTAGAAAGATTATTCTTTCTTGGGATGGTCTGTCCTGAGCTTAGGTTGGTCCCCAGACTGTCATGCCCGAGCCCTCTGCATATTCTCTCTTATTCAGTCCTTTACCACACGGTCCATTGGTTAGTCTCTCTCTCAAAAAGCATAATTATGTCCCCAGCACCTGGCACAATCTGGCAGATAACAAATAATCAATTTTTGCTAATAAAATAAATAAGTGAATAAGTGGTGAATTCTATTGTTGTGCTGTGCTATAAATGAAACAAGATAGAAATTCAGGGATGTGGATTCTAATCCTGAGTCTATGATAACATGTTTTGTGTCCTGGATATTTTCTAATATTCTAATATTAGAAAATGCCCTTCATTTTCTAATAAATAAAATAAAATAAAATAAAAAGTGTTTACCTATATCAGTATTTTGAAGTACTTTTTCTAGTGAGAAACCTGACTTATTATATACTGTGTACTTTTTATTAACTTATTTCCTCAGTATAATTAATCTTACAACTAACTGTGCTCCACCTCCTCCATCTGTCTCCTCTATGATCACCCCTTACAGCATACTGTATCCAAGGCTACCAATGTGCTTCCTGTAGCTTCCACTGCCTTAGAGTGCTGTGTCCTTGAGTGCTAGTGAATCCACAGCCAGGGTGCTTCTGGGTGGCACTTCCTACCCCACCCAGCACCCCACCTCTTTGGACACTGATAGGCACACTGTCATGGTGCCTCAAAATGCCTCCTCTCTTTATCTCTCACCACTGTTCAGCAAGACTCCTTGCTGCACTGTGAAGTTAAGGGACAGAACATGGGAAAAACCAGGACAATGGGAATGTAGGGTCATACTGGGTTTTTGCATGCCTTTTCCTTATATCAGACTGTCAGCTGTCACTTTGTCTGTTGTCACTATCCCTATCTCTACTACATCACTCCCCTGCCTCTATGGATTGGATATTTATAACAAGTCAGTCTAAGAAACATAGTTAGCCTCTCTGCGCATTTGCCTGTTCATCTGTGTTATGGGATGATAATAATGTCAAGCTCATACATTATTGTTGTTATGGGATGATATGTGCTTAAAATAGAGCTTGTCAAAGAGTGATCACTGAATAGACATTAACAATTATTTCATTCCTATGTGGGCCGTGTGATGGCACCAACATCCCTGTTTTCAGCCTGTCATGTTGGCAAACTGGTGAAGTCCAGATTTCCTGGCAGTCTATCTGACCAGAGAAACAGATTAGTGTTTTTGAAAACTTTTTTCTTCATAAAGAAACAGGTTATACAGGTCAGGGACACTTTCATTGTAGCCAAAACAAGACCAAGGTAAGAGGTCACAGGAATCGCAAATGCTTCCTTCACACAAATAAAGTGAGAAAAGTTTCCATGGGCTAAAGCAACTGGGAAAAAAGACCTATAGGGATGTATTACTTTAAACTCACGCCTTTCTTGCCCTTCAACTTTCTTTTGCAGCTCAACAAAGGTTGCCAGTATTATTTGAGACTCTTTATTCTGGGTCACCTATCTTGCATTGTGTTTCATGTGTAGGTCAGCTTGAATGAATTCTCTTTTTCTTGCAGTAATTTTTATCTCTCCACCCCTTAGGAATGAATGGGAAAGCTATATATACAGAGTTACTTAGGAGAACTACTCCGAATCCATCTGCCATTCTCTGAGGCTGGTGCTATTTGTAGCAAATACCCCACTGTTGCTTCCATGGTGTCTAGTTATCAGTTGAAATGGTGAAGAATCTGATCCAGGTGTGAAGATGTATGGCAGAAAGTGATGCTAAATTGTGGCAGCGGTAACCCAGTTCATCGTAAGGAGCAGATGAAATTGATCATTTACCACCCTATCAAGAACCTTGTGCTTGATTTACCAGTGTTCCAGCAACTATCATTCATGCGACAGATAACCAGAGAATGGGTTCCTTATAGACCCTACACCACTTTCTTTATTGGTATGTCCCTGGCTGTCACTCTATTGTAAAAGGATCATTCTTTCTTCTGAGATAGATGGCAGAACACAAACATCCTCAAATAACATTGAAGAACTCCCCCCAGAGTCCTTGACCAAGCCATTTATCTCCTGAAGTACATTTTTAACAGTTTCAAAACAAAGAAATCTAGCATATGGAAGTTAATTTGGATCTTAATGACTCTGTATTTTGAAAAGACAAATGATCAGCAAGCTGTTCCAAATGTTAACCTGCAATTTGAGAGGAATAATTTATTATCCAAACAAAAATCTTTTAATTAATCAAAACTTAACATTAAAGCCAGAATTAAGTTGTGCTACCAAGACCATCTGTTGTCAGGTATACACACATTCTACTCTTCTATGGATACAATACTCTGTCCTGTGTAAGTCTGCAAGCAGGTTTTAAAAAAAAATTAATTTAACTCAGGCTGTGTGTTATTCATTAAACAAATATTAATGACTTTTAATCAAGAGATGACTGGAATAAAAAGCTATTAAGCATTTCTGTGAATGAGAAAGTGAGAGAAAGTGAGAATGTAGCAAAAGAAGTTATCAATTTATCAGGCAGAGAATGACAGAAAAGTGAAACTTCACCTTATTGGCAATAATGATAAAATCCACCCAACCTGTCATGAAGTCATGATCCAAGTTTCCATTGTTTGACTTCTAGATTTCTTAGCAAACTGAAATTTAGTTATTGAATACTTGTGTGTACACAGAATGAAAATCACTCTGGGAAAGAAATAAAGTCTGAATCATTCACGAGTGAACAAAAAGTAGAAATCCCAAAGCGTGTGTCAATAAGCATGTTCCTCATTCAGTGGTTCAGAATCCATTAATGTTGCTAAAAAAAATTACCTGGTAACAAGAAAGAAGAAAAAGGATGTTAAATAAACAGTCAAAAGGGGTTTACAAATCCACATGTGGCTGTTTACTGAAGGGAGATATAGCTTATATGTTTCAGGGGCTTCTGAAAACATTGTTATAACTGAAAGTTACGAAAATGATTAAAAGATAGTGTTAAATTATGCCTATTGCCCACAACTTAAGAAGGTAATTAATTCTGGATTGAACCTTATTTTATATAAATTTAGATTAAAAATTTTGTCAGAGCAGTGGCTCACGCCTGTAATGTCAGCACTTTGGCAGCTGGAGGTAAGAGGATTGCCTGAGTCCAGGAGTTTGAGACCAGCCTGGGCAACTTGGCAATACCTCGCCTCTACAATAAATCAAACAAATTAGACAAGCATGGTGGCATGCACCTGTAGTTCCATTTACTAGGAAGGGCTGAGGCAGAAGGATCTCCAGAGCCCCGCATGTTGAGACTGCAGTGGCAGCGAGCATACCACTGTACTCCATCAAGAGAGTGAGACTCTGATTCAAAAAAAAAAAGAAAGAAAGAAAGAGAAAAAGCAAAAAGAATGATAAAAAGTAAAAATGATTTAGGTGTATTCAAAAAATCTGTTTACTAGAGCAATTTGTTCTAGCATGGTAGTTTTGCAAAGATTCCCTTTGCTTTTCTGGTTCAAAGTTAATTTAAGAAATTTAAAAAACATGCATGGTAGACAGTGGACTTACTTGATAGACTATATTTATAATAGACCCCTTGTCAGGCCAACTGGAAGATGATTTTAGATGAAAGATAGAGCTGAACTTTCTAGAAGCCTCTTCCATAAATTGTGAAGCATGATTCAATACTCATGTTAAAATATAAATGACTAGAAGATATGGGTTTTTTGCCTTTGTCCTTTTATTTTGATTGTTTATTTATTTGTATTATTTAAAAAATTTTGTATTATACATGCATATTCATTGCATGAACAAATTGTGCAGTGGTGGAGATTGGGTCTCAGATGGCCCATTATCCAGATAGAGAAAGTTGTGCCCCGAAAGGTAGTTTCTGAACCCTGGCTCCCCTTCCCTCTTCCCCCTAGTTAGTGTTCCCAGTGTGCAGGAGATTTTTTTAAAATATGCTTTTCAAACACTTTTCATCACATCCCTAAAATTTTCTGATGGTACGAATTTGAAAGCCGTTTGCTTCAACATTATTATTTTTTTTTTCTATTTCCTTTTCTCCTTTCTTCACTTCCCTCCTTCCTGCCTGTTTGCCTGCTTTTATTTCTTTTATTAATTAATTAATTAATTAATTAATTAATTAATTTAAGTTGGAGTCTCACTCTGTCGCCCAGACTAGAGTGCAGTGGCCGCTCCCGGCCACCACAATCTCGACCTGCTGGACTCCGCGATCCTTCCGCCTCAGCCTTCCGAGTAGCTGGAACTACAGGCGCGTGCTACCATGCCCGGCTAATTTTTTGATTTATTGTAGAGATGAGGTCTCGCCTGTCCAGGCGGGTCTCGAACCCGCGGGCTCAGGCAATCTACTCACCTCAGCCTCCCAAAGGCACAGGATTGCAGGCTGAGCCACCAAGCCTGGCTTATTTCTTTTTTTTTTCTAGTATATTATGTGTATTAAAAAATCTTTATCAGGCTTCCATTTCCAGTTGGAATATACCAAACTTTGGAGAAAATGACAGCAGAGAAAATATAATTTTAAAATATATACTTTAAGTCACTGGAGAGCTACAAATGTTGCAAGGAGGAGAGAAAATCCTGGAGAAAAAGAAAAACATGTGTAGTGAGAGGTCTACATCTATGTAAAATAATTAAGTAAAAGTAAAAATTTGTGTTATTTCAGTCACTGCTCTGTTAATATACCTGTCACCTGCACTTAACTTACTTCTCTTTCTTTCTTTCCTTCCTTCCTTTTCTTTCTTTCTTTCTTTCTTTCTTTCTTTCTTTCTTTCTTTCTTTCTTTCTT
>NW_007257973.1:158063-192145 GCF_000164805.1 Carlito syrichta | reverse complement strand
TTGTTATCATCTTGGTAAACATTACTGCAAAAACCTCTGTATTAGTTTTTGTTGTTGTTGGTTTTTGAGTCTGGGTCTCACACTGTTGCCCAGACTGGAGAGCAGTGGCTCTATCAGGGCCTACTGCAGCCTCAACCTCCTGGGCTCAAGCAATCCTCCCACCTCAACCTCCCAAGTAGCTGGGTCTACAAGAGCATGCCACCACACCTGGCTAATTTTTCTTTCTTTCTCTCTTTCTTTCTCTCTTTCTTTCTTTCTTCCTTTCCTTCTCTTTCTTTCTTTCCTTCCTTCCTTTTCTTTCTTTCTTTCTTTCTTTCTTTCTTTCTTTCTTTCTTTCTTTCTTTCTTTCTTTCTTTCTTTTCTTTCTTTCTTTCTGTTATTTATTTTTTAAGTGAGAAAGCAGGATTTATTGAGAGGACACAAAAGCTCCCACGGTGGGAGGGGACCTGAAGGGGTTGCCCTGAACTTAGTTCTAATGAGTAAAGGTATCCTGTGCTAGGGCAGAAATCCCAGCCTAACCTTGCTGATTTGAATTCCCTAGTTTTCATGCCATCATAGAACACTTGAACTATAGAGACTTTGAGAAAGGGATTGAGGAGAAATATATGACCAGAAAAAAAGATCATCTTTATGAAATCATTCAGTTTTCAGTTTTCTTCACTCTTTTGTGCTAGGAATATGATTGCTTGCTTGGGAGAATGCATGCCCATTTTCATTCTCTCAGTTAAGAGTATTATTGAGGACTCTATCATTATGTCAGTAGACATAACATTGAACTTGTATTTCAGGACCTGGGTGGTAAATACTAGCTCAGTTCCTCACTAGCTTTGTAATTCTGTCAAGTACTTTAACTCCCATGGCCCTCAATATTTGCAACAATTTGAGAAATCATGTAACTGGTTATAATAATTACTACCATTCATCCATCATTATATAGCTAAATTGAAATAGTGAATATTTAAACGTTTTTAAAAATATTATAAATTTATTTTAAAATGCTAATATGTGGATCTTGTCAGTATTATTTTTATATTTGCTCCACATTCACCAAAATTTGCTAGAATTCCTTGAAGAGCTAAACATCTTTATACCTGTAGTTAGACCTCTGTTGACTAAAGCCCTTACTGATCTGTGTTCCTTAAAATTTCCTTCCTTCATTTCTAAGAGGTTTTCAGGACACCATTAAGAAGTACCCTGACATGTCCTTGCCTGTTTACTCAGCTTGTTGACATATAGTTGACTCTGTCACCACTGGCTCTTTAAGACAGCTTGGCAGGTGAGCACAGTTGGAATTCACCTATGATACCAGCTCCCTTCACAGGAATGGGGGCAGCATTATTAGCACAGCTTTACTCTGAGCTTGGTGCTAAGTCCAACAGTATGGCCATAGAAGGCATGACCTTAGTGAGAATTCATAGAATGGTACAGTCTAGAATGCAGGTTCAAAAGAAAGATTTGCGTCTTTGTCCTAAGTTGGATCCTGGCTTGACTTGATATTACCAGAGCTCACCCACCCATAAAGCATTTCTCTCTCTCTCTCTCTCCTCTCCCTCCCAAATAATCTAAGTCAACTCCACAGATAAGCATCTAGCTCAATCATTGGAAAGAATAGATTCTCACTTTCTGAACTAATGTTAACTTTTTCCCAAGATGATTGACAGTTGTGTTTCATTCTTTTTAGAAGAAAGCTCCCTCCTTACTTTAAGTTGTATGCTTTGGTACTTTGGTATCAGAAAAACAATCCCAATATTTTCCAAGAAGAGTACAATTCTTGGTTCATTCATATTTGTGCTAATTCAAACTTACCAGAGCAGGCAAAGGATGAGAGTATGGGATTAAGTGATGGCAGCCATTCATAACTGGTGAATAGCAGGGACCTATGGGAGTAAAACTAGCCTAAGAATGTCTAGTTGAAGAGAGGAGCTTTCAGGTGGGGGGGGGGTAGTGCTTCATGCAGGTAACAGGGATGCAGGGAAGTAAGGGGAGTGAGGAACTCCAGGAGGAGGAGGAATGTGAAAGCTGAATTTGATAGGAGCAAAGAGGATTGAAGAGATGCTTAAAGCCAACCCCTCTATTCAGTCAGCATGTTTAAGTCAATCAGTTTCAGTCAAACAAACAGAGAGGAAAGTAAGCAAGTAAAGAAACTATTGGAAATAAAGTGAGATATTATAGACACCTAAAGATTAAGTGTTTTACAAGAAATGGACATTTCCTTGGAGTTTTTCTGAAGGGGGGCAGAAAGAGACAGAGAGAGAGAAAATAAATATCTCAAATTCTTAAAGCCGTAGTCTTTATATTTATTTATCGAATACATGAAGAAACCATGACTCATATAAGTAAGGCCCACAGAGATCACGTTACTAGTCTAAGACCGAGTCTCACTCGGTCGCCCAGACTGGAGTGCAGTGGCCGCTCCTGGCCACCGCAGCCTCGACCTGCTGGGCTCCGGCGACCCTTCTGCCTCAGCCTTCTGAGTAGCCGGAATTACAGGCATGTGCTGCCATGCCTGGCTGATCCAATTGATTTTTAAATCCCCTACTTTCTTCTACTGTTGCTACCTCTTTGTTTCCTCCCACTCTTCTTTCCTTTCTTCCTCTCCCTCCTTCTCCTCTACCCCTTCTTCTCTTATCCCTCCCTGACTTTCTCCCTCCTTTGGTTTTTCCTTCCTCCTTCCCTCCTTACCTCCCTTTCTTCCTTCCTCTCTTCCCCTCTCATCCTTCTTCCCTTTTTCCTCCATCCCACTTCCCTCCCTCCCTTCCTTCCTTTTTCCTTCCCTCCCTCCCTCCTTTCCTCCCTCCCTCCTTCCCTCTCTTCTTCTCTCCCTTCCTTTCCCCTTCCTTGCTCTTCCTCTCTTGCTCTATTTCCTTCTTTCTCTACTGGTTTGATTTTTTTTTCTTTTATTTTCCAATTAAGTCTTCTTTCTCATTGGAATGTCACAGTTGCTTTCCACATAACTTATAGATGTCTATTACCTGGCTCACTTTCTCTTTACTTGATTTGCCTTTTTTTTTTTCTTCAGTAGCATCTGATTAAGGAAGAAAATATTTAATTGAGACAATGCAATAAAAAGATTATGTGGCTCTATAATTATGAAATTGAATGGAAATGATGTCTGTGAGTTAATACAAAAGAGCTAATCGTATTCACTAATGGAATAGTTTAATCCTCACATAAGATTGTTTAAAAAATAAGATCTCATGGTTTGTATTAATAAGACAAATGGAATTTTCTTTCATGTCTTTTAAGCTACATGTTCATTTTTCATAATTGGTGTTTTAAAAAGTTCTCATTAGCTAAATAGCTCTGTTTTCTTTTATTTGCTGAACTCAAGATTCAATCACTGTAGAGCCTCTTGACATTTCTTAATAGAGATGTTTCAGAGCTTCTTTTTGCAATCTGGAAAGAGGGAATGTTCTTTAGTTAAAGGGAATTTTTGGAATTTCTGTTTGGTTCCCAAAGGATCTATTACAGCACATTTTTTGTTCTTTGTCAAATTGGTTTAGTCATTAGCACTCATATTTTAGTTTCTCACTCAATCTATGGCACATGAAAAAGGATATATGTTTCTGACAGGCATAGGTAAACATTCTAGCTGCAGGTAGACTACCTTTCCTGCCGATCTCCATGATTAAACTTGCAAAGAAGCACTTAAAAAAAAATTTTTTTTTTTGAATTGGAATCTCACTCTGTCGCCCAGACTGGAGTGCAGTGGCCAGCGATCCTTCCACCTCAATCTTCCAAGTAGCCCGAACTACAGGTGCACGCTACCACACCCCACTAATTTTTGATTTATTGTAGAGATGAGGTCTCGCTAATCTGCCTGAGTGGGTCTCGAACCCTCAGGCTCAGGCAATCCACTCACCTCGGCCTCCCAAAGTTCTAGGATTACAGGCTGAGCCACTGAGCCTGGCCTAAAATATTTTATTTAGGCATTCTTTCTTTTTTATATACATTACATTAAATGCATTTGTTATCTGCAGATTCATTCGAATTCTGGTCTTATTATTTATTATTGAGTGATATAAGGCAGGTTCTTTAAACCTCATCTTCCTCATCTATATTTAGCTATACTAACACTTGTCTTGTGTTCCAAATAAGATATTTTTAAGAGAAAATTAATGTAAAGTGTTTTGCCTAGTGCTTGTGTCAGATAAAACACTTTATAAATGTTGGTTGCAATGATAATTATAGTATAATCTACACTTTTCTAAATACTAACATCTAGAAACACATATTCCTCAGGTTTTATTTTAACAAAATTGTCTATATCTTTATCATAGTGCTAAGAGTATAGAAGTGTATTTCAGCTATTCTATATTAATATTAAAGTACTCTTTCTGTTGCATCAGTACTACAATGTCTTTAGGTTCGTAGGGTTGAATGGAAAGTCGGAAATTATCTGTTTCAGGCAGGTGGTACTTGTCCTTGCCTTTTTGCCATGCCTCTTGCTATTTCTCTCTTTTTCCTACTGAAATCCTGCTATAATGACTGGAGCTCCAGCAGCAACAGTCAATCATAATGTAAGGTGAGAAGATGGTGGAGGAAAAAGGTAGATAGAGTCTGTGACATATCTGGCAACATGAATCTGATATGTCCTGCCTACCTCTGGATTCAACCTCTAATTTTTCAACCTACTAGTGTATCCAGTTTCTGCATTGATAAAATAAATTGTTCATAAATGGCAATAGATAGCAGAACATGAAGCCAAATTTTATTGGATTATTAGACCTATATCTTTTTATGTTTCTTCATTTATACGTAATAGATGTGTATATGTTCAGAGTATACATGATCATTTACTACATCATATTTGTAAATATCAAATCAGTGTGATTAGGATATTCATCACCACAAATTTTTTTTTAAATCTCTTTAAAAAACACTATAAATGGTTAAAAAAAAAAAGAGTCTAATAGCACTATTTATTAAAGAGCCTGTCCTTTCCTCACTGTATCTTGGTGCCTTTATAAAAAATAGGTTAAATGTGTATATTTATATCTGGGTTCTCTCTTCTGTTGCATCAGTCTATGTGAATGTTTTTATGCCAATACCATGATGATTCAGTTGCTACAGCTTTGTAGTGTATTTTAGAGTCAGATAGTGTGATATCTCCAGTTTTGTTCTTTCTGCTCAGCGTTGCTTTGGATATTCTGTCTTTTGTGGTTTCATATAAATTTTAATATTGCCTTTTCTAGTTCTGTGAAGAATGTCATTGGTATTTTGATAGAAATTGCATTGAATCTGTAAATTTCTTTAGGTAGTATTATCATTTTAACAATATTAATTCTTTCAATACATAAAAATATAATGCATTTTCATTTTAATGTCCTCTTCAATGTCTTTCATCAGTATTTTATAGTTTTCCATGTGCATGTCTTATACTTCCTTAGTTAGAGTTATTCCTAGGTATTTTATATTTGTTGTAGCTATTGTGTATTATATTGCTTTCTTTGTTTTTTTCTGATTTCGTTGGCATATATGATTTTTCTATGTTAATTTTGTATCCTACAACTTTGCTGAATTTGTTTATCAGTTCTAACAGGTCTATTTTGGTGAAGTCTTTAGAATTTTCTAAATGTAAAAATATCAGTATGTAGAAGAGATATCTGCATTCCCATTTTATTGAAGCACTATCTATAATAGCCAAGATATGAAATTAACCTAACTGTACATCAACAGATGAATGGATAAAGAAAATGTGATACACACACACAAACATACACACATTGAATTAATTATTCAGCCATAAAAAATAATGAAATCCTGTCATTTGCAGTAACACAGTTGGAACTGGAGGTTATTATGTTAAATGAAATAAGCCAGGCACAGAAAGACAAATACTGCATGCTCTCAGTCATATGTGGGAGCTAAAAAAGTGGGTATCATAAAGATAGAGAAAAGACTGATGGTTACCTGTGTCCAGGAAGAGTAGGGAAGAGGGAGAGATGATGAAAACTTGACTAATGAGTATAAACATATCATTTGAAAGAAGAAATAAGACCTAGTGCTTGACAGATCAGTAGGGTGACTATTTACAATACTCTATTGTATATTTCAATATAGCCAGAAGACAAGAATTTGAATGTGTCTAGCATAAAGACAAGTGTTTAACATGATGGACATTTTAATTACACTTATTTGAGCTTAACACATTTGAATGCATTAAGATATCACATGTACCCTGAAAATATGCATATCTGTTATGTATTAATAAACACACACACAAAAATGAAAATTTTAACCATAGGGAAGAAAAAGCAACAGCAACAACAAAAAATACCACAAAATTCAGGGAGTACACATGTGGGTTTGTCACACAGATATATTGCATAATAGTGAGGCTAGGACTTCTAGTGTACTCGTCACCCAAATAGTGAACATTGTACCCAATAGACTTTTATTTTATTTTATTTTATTTTATTTTATTTTATTATGCCTCACTCTGTTGCCCAGGCTAGAAGACATGGCATGAACATAACTCACCACGGCTTCGAGCTCCTGTGCTCAGCTCAGGTGATCCTTCTGTTTCCTGAATAGTTGGGACTATGGGCACACACTGCCATACCTGGTTAATTTTTTTATTTTTATGTTTTTTGGAGATAAAGTCTAGTTATGTTGCTCAGTCTCGTTGGTCTCAAACTCCTCACTCAGCAATCCTCTCATTTCGGCCTCCCAAAATACTGGGATTACCGCACCTGGCCTGCCAGTAGGTAATTTTTAAAACCTCACATCCTTTCCACGCTCCTCACTTTTGGAGTCCCCAGTGTCTACCATTTTCATCTTTATGTAGACCTATTTCTTATACATATGCAAATTCAATTAAGGAGAAAAAAGAAAGGCCCTTTGATCTTTGCCTTGGTTTTCTTCCCTTGACTAAGCAATGTCTGATAACGAAGAGTCTTTCCAAATGGATCCATTCTATGGCATTGTCAGCTGAAAGGCCTGTTGTTAGGACATAGCCTTGGTAATTTTCTGAAGTAACCCATAGCTTGTTCTCTCTTTCAGTGGCACACATTTCCTCCCCACTTTCAGCGAATGATTTTTCTCCATTTTCTGCTGGATCATTGATTATCTTGTACTGATTTGGAAAAAGTTTCATGTACATTAGATTTTCTTTCACATGATCTCCTCTCTGCATTCCATGCCTTCACCCTACTGAGGCCTTGCTGGATAGTCCTCTGGATCCCCAGGCCTCAGCCAGGTGGAATCTCAGCCAAGACTGCCTGCCACTGGCACCTCAAGCTCCAGGAATACCAGCATCTGCATTTTGAAGTCATCCTAACTCTCATTGTCCTGTTTAGACTTTCCAGAGGAAAGAAAAAAGTGTCAACTAACTCACCCTGGGGCATTATTGATGAACTCTTATGTTGTACCTTCTTTTAAATGTTCCTTGGACTATTCTCATATTTGTGGATCAATTTCTCCCCTGGACTCCTATCATTCTTATAATCTGTATCACCCATACAATTCAGTTCTTAATTACATAATGTATTTCTCAGAGTTTTTTTTTGGCATGGTTTACTTCTAGATTATATATTGTCTAATGGTGTGACCATCACAACTTCATGTTAGGTTTCAACTAAAGATATAAGTAGAACACTGAAAATATACTACCATTTTGTAGAGAAGCATGCTACAAAATTGTTTTCAAAGAATGCTTTTTTATTGTAAAATGTATTCAATATTTAATGGGTACTTTGCTGACTAAAAACATCCTATTAGTTTTACACATCCACCCAGGAAAATATTGTTTATAGGCCTATTTGGGGGCCCTGGTTACATCCTCAAATCTCATGGTAATACACGTTGTGAATATGCCGAACTGGTAGATGAACCTTATGACTTATTTTCTCATTTTCATCACTCCTTGTCAAGAAATCAATCTCATTTTAAAAATCCAGTCTCTGAATTTTTCCCAGCACAAGGTTTATTTGAATTTCAACCGTGATTGTCTGAAAGCAGCAATGTGTTGAAGGCAAAAAATGACTGACACTGAAATGTTAGACACTTTGTCTGCAAATGGGGTTGATGCTAGGGTAAGAAACCTTTCTAGGTCCCTCACATACCAATAGATAGATACTCTATTCTTTCTAGCATTCTTTGTTTTGAGTTGGAGTCTCACTCTGTCACCCAGGCTAGAGTGCGGTGGCACAATCACAGCTCACCACAGCTTCAATCTCCTGAGCTCAAGCAGTTATTCTGCCTCAGCCTCCTGAGTAGCTAGGACTACAGGTGTGCACCACCACACCTGGCTGATTTTAAATTTTTAAAAATATTTAAAATGATTGATTTATCTATTTTTAGAGATAATGTCTTGCTATGTTGCCCAGACTGGTCTCAGACTCCTTGGCTCAAGTGATCTTCCTGTCTTGATCTCCGAAAGTGCTGAAATTATAGGTGTGAGGAACCACCTGGATCAGCCCATTCTAGCATTTTATGTAAGGCTGAAAACCACTTTTATACACTAAATCATAGTGTATTACTTTTTAATTTTTTTCATTCGATGGAGAGTTTGAAAACCAATCTATTAGTCATCGATTCCATTTCTCCTGCTTTATTCTGCCATGGTTATTAGGTAGAGTCATTCAGTCAGCAAGTAGCATTTATTTCTCTGGAGCCTATGACAAAACGAGGTGCTGTGGGTACCAGAAACACACCATTCGCTGTAATGCAAGGCATACTGATTCACTTAGGGGCCATTTGCATTTTTGCTATTCATCTCTAATTGACTTGAACTCAGTTCAATAGAGAATTGTGTGGCCTGTGAGTCTGCAGATGTCACAAAAGTCCCTGCTCTTTCCCAGAGGTAGGCTCTCATGGCCTGAGGACTCCTATTTCCGTGGTCTCTATTTTGCATTGCATGAAAAACAAATTTTTAACTTGCTTTCCTGATAATTTTTCTTAAAAATATTTCAATATTCTGGTAGACTATAAAAAAATTGGAGACATTGTGTAAGAATGCACATTGGGTGGTGGTGTGTACAAATATCCACAATTCCAGTAGCTACTTTGTTTTCATTTCCTGTATCTTGTCCTCACTCCCTCCTCCAAATTTCCATCTGTATTGGTTTGCCAGAGCTGTCATAACAAATACCACAAACTGGGTGTCTTAAAACATAAGAAATTTGTTTTTGCACAGTTCTGGGGACTAGAAATTCAGAATCAAGGTGATAGCAGGACTGCACTCCCTCCCAATTCTCTAGAGGAGAATAGAGAATCATTCTTTACTTCTAGCTGCTGGTAACCCCAAGTGTTCAGGTGTTCCACCTTTTGTTGTAGCATGACACCAATCTCTGCCTTTGTCTTCATATGACCATCTTCCTTCTTTGTCTGTCTCTGCGTCTCTTCTCCTTTTCTAATAGGGATATTAATCATATTGAATTGGGCTCATTTTGCTCTAGATGACCTCATTGTAACATGATTACACACATCTGCAAAGACCTTATTTCCAAATAAGGTCACATCCCCAGTTGTTATATGTTAGAATTCCAACAAATCTCTTTGGGGAGGGGACACAAGTCAACCAACAACCACTTCTTTATATTATGTTGAACATGTAGAAACTGTCCTGGAGGATACTGGGAAGGTGAGCCTCACCCGTTTCATTTGTTGCATTCAAGTGGTTTTTCACCATGGTGTATTCCAAGAAAACATTTTTAATACTGTGATTCAGTTCAAATGCATGCATGCATAGAAATAAACACTTCACAAATTAACCTTTTAGGTAAGAGGCTCTTTGATATCACTTATTCTATCTCTAGTCTATTTTTTTTTACAAACATATTGCAACACCAAATTGATTTCAAAATCTGCTCATGGGTCATATCAAGCAGTTTAAAAAATAATGCTCTAAGTTACATACAAAATCCCGCAAGGCACAGGGCAAAACAATTGTCCTCTGTCAACCATTTGTGAGAGATATTGGAATCATAAGAAGCAAAGATCTTTGTCCTTTTTGTCACTTGCATACTCAAAAAAAGAAGGCATATTCAGAGCTCCAGTTCCAGCACAAGAGGCAATCTTACCATGGCAGTGAACTAACTGAGCCATGTCTTTGTTATCTCCTCACCTTCACTTGCCTGCAATTGTGAAATTCCCTGGGACATTTTCCTTGAGAGCATTTAATTGTTCTTGGCTTTTGAAAGCTTAGACTTTTAGTTCTTTTTCTGCTCTGATAGAGTTTCATCATGTCTCAAACCGATTAACTTGATCATTTTTAACTCATCCATATTAATAGACCTTTTATTACAGGTGAAGTCATTATGACTTGACACGGACCACACGCTTTTCTAAAATTTTAATTTTTAAATATTCTTTCTGCAGGTAGAGAGGATGAGTCCCCTTAAAGGAACATGCATTTTGGAAAAAACTCAGAAAGAATTTATTTTAAGACATCAATGCACACGTCTTCAAGACCAATACTTGGATACTTATGTGCATATATGTGTGTGCATGAACCCCCTTACCTTGAGTAATTCTCTGTTGTAGCATGTATTACCGCTATTGTTTGTCTAGGTCTCTTTAGTAACCTACATATACATATTAAATCCATCCTTCCCAAAGTCCTATTAGCTGTGAGACACAAGGAAGGGTCACATTAACTGTAATGCATAGCATTTCTCTGAATCACATCTGATTGGTTAGTGTTGCATCTCTATCCATCCAAGTGTCCCAGTGATCCCCCAGTGGCTTCTGCTGCTGTGTGGCTTTGTTTATTATTATTTTCTTTCCTTGTCCTGATCCTATTTGGTGAACACCTTTTCCTGGGAAGCTGTGAGCTCTTTCCACACCACTGCCTGAGTCCTCCCAGCATACTGCCTTTTAATATTTGTCCCTCTGTGGCTCCAGGAAAAATTCTGCTGATGACCTGGGTCCTAGGATCTCATGGGAGAACTCCAACTTGCTGAAGACATACTGTTTATGCAAGAGTGAGGAAGACAGGATTTTCTTCCTGTTGGTAAAAAGTACCCATGCATTTCTCCTTGTCTCTTCATGCTACGCACACTATCTACAAATATACCCATTTTCTTAAAGATATCTTTTTCCACAATACTAGACCTTTAGACCTGGTTGGAATTAATGTTCAGTTTCCTCTCTTTTAAAAAAAATTTCCTTAAACCTCTTTAAGGCCTCACATTTTTTATTTAAAAATGACACGATCATGGTAAAAGATAATCCAGATATTTCAAAAGAATGTGCAATGAAAAGTTAGTTTAGTTTAGTTTTTTTTTCCACCCTACATGCCTGGGTGCCAACCCCCCTCAGCATTCCAGAGAAAGTAAGTTTTGTTTCTGAGCCAAGGTTTTCTCTGACACCCTCTCCCTTCAGGATAATTTTTAACTTTTTACCCCGTCTCTTTGTTCATTGTTTACTTATTCAAATAATTTCTTCTGGTCTTTTTTTTTTTTTTTGGTGTTAGTATGATGAATATTTTGAGAAATGTCTAAATGCTAGATGCCAACACAAATTTTTGAGTCAATCTGGCATGCCCCTATGTGCATAGATATGTATGTATCTATCTTCTTTTCAAGATGAGCAGTGTGTCTTATTTAACTTGTAAACAGTTTGGCACACAGATATTACTTAATTTTTATTTCATTATTGTAAAGAATCCTAGAACCAAATAAGAGTGTATTTGTCCACACTAGTTACAGAAATGTCAACCAGCTCTCTTACTAGCTAATCAAGTCGGCATTTCTCTTTTCAAATTCACCAACTGATTTGCAGTATGGAAAGATGGGAATGTTACCAGATGCATGAGGAAAGGTCCTGGTTTTACAATTGCTGCTACATATTTGCTGTGTGAATTGTACACCATTTATTTTCTCTTCTCAATCCATTTGTTCATTTTTTTAAGCGAGGGAACTGGATAAAATACTCTATGAAGTCTTGTGATTCTGTGGATTCGTTTTGATTTTTATCTGACTTTTTATAACAAGATTTTCTAGAATTAATTTGACCGGTATTCAAGCAGTTTCTTTCTTTGGAATAAAACTGCCCAGAGTTAAAATATATGGCTTTCAAATAACCAGTTCTATAAAATCCTCAACAGAAGCAATATGCAATCAATATCATGTGTCACAAATCTGCCTGATGCCACTAAATTCGTCTAAATATGAAAAGGTTGTAGATGCTAGTAAGCCACTCATAAATTCGCCTTCTTTTTATATCAACAAATACAGAGCTAGGTCTATTGTAGGTGACTAGTTAATGCTCTATTTTATTATTATTTTCTTTTCTTTTTTTAAAAGCTAGAGTCTCACTCTGTAGTCCAGGCTGGAGTACAATGGTGAGACCATACTGCATCCTCAAATTCCTGGGATCAAGTTATCCTCCCATTTCAGCCTCCTGAGTGCCTGGGACTAGAGGTGTGCACCACCATGCCTACCTAATTTTTATTTTTAAAAAAATTTTGCGTGAAGCTGGAGTCCCACTATGTTGCTCAGGCTAGTCTCAAACTCCTGACCTCAAGCTATCATCCCGCCTCAGCCTCTCAAAGTGCTGGGTTTATAGACCTGAGCCACAACAGCTGGCTGGCTAAAACTTTTCAAAGTGAATTTGATAAGTAAACTTTGAAGATGCCCCTTTCTTAGGACAACTTTCTCTTTTCCTACTTACTCCACTACACAGTGCTAGAATTTCATCCACACGTCATGAGGGATTCCTGAGCAGGGTTTCATCTCATGTCAGGAGAGTTCCTGGCTCTTCCCAGACCACTAGCCCTCTACACTTCTTTTTGTTTTTACTCTTTCCATTCCATGCTCAGGATCACCCTTATCTGCCCTACGCTTCTCCTTCTGCATCTGTGTTTATCATCTCCTACTCTGGGTGAGGCGAGTTATCTTTTTCTTTATCTTCTATCTGTCCTAGGTTGATTTTTCACATTTACATGAAAGTTTAAGTAAATTCATAACTGATCTCCCTAAGATGCACATTTAGTGTGTTTATTTGCAAAAGTAAAACCATACAAATTCATCAGTGAATAGTTCTAGAAGTCAGAGGTCCAAAACTAATCTCACAAGGCTAATGTCAAGATGTAGTCAGGACAGTTCTTTCTAGAGGCTCTGGGAACCCATTTTCATGTCATTGGACTTCTGGAGGAAGCCTGTGTTTCTTCTCCCCTTTCCCCTTCCTCCAATCCCTCCAGACTCTTACTTCTGTAATCTCCTGCTGCTCATGGCACTCACCCCCAGCCCACCTCTAAGAGAGATACCTGTGACTTCATTGGACTCACCTGGATAATCTTTAATCTCAATATCCTTAATTTAGTCACACCTGCAAAGCCCCTTTTACCATGAAAGGTAATATACAAGAGAGCACTAAAAAAAAACAAACAAAAAAAACCAGAATTATCTTTGGAGGGCTGGTCCCTTGAAGTACAGGCTTCCATCACCAAGTATGTGTTCCAGAAACCCATCAGGATCAGTGCCAGTTAGTGTTGTTGTGAGAGGCTTCAGTGAATTTTTTATTTGTTTTTATTTTTGGGAAAGTCTTTCAATGCATTTGCCCATTTCATGAGGGGGGTTTACCAGCACACCTGCTCACTCCTCACTGAGTGTTCAGCAGTTTCTGACCCAAAATGGCATGACCCCTGTATGAAGTCATGCCCACCCTCCCTAGTCACATAATCTTGCTCTGAGTGATTTTTTGTTGTTGTTGTTTATTCAAATGAGAAAAGTCCTCAAAAGGCAACTTTTGCAGATATGGAAGAAGTGAAACAAATAAACAGCACCAACAATAACAGAAAAATGGCAGAAGTTCTAAAAGGCATCAACATTGACAAGTTCAAAAACTGTTTTAAGCAATGGAAAAAAGTGTCTCTCTATTTTTTTATGCATCATATGTTTCTCGATATGTTTTTGACTTCATCAAATGGAGAGTGCTTTGAAGGTGTCTAAAGTTTAAACATGTAATAAATACACAATTTTTTAATAAATAAGTTATGTTTTTTGGGCGTTTCCCCTCTTATTAGAATTTTCTGGGGATTAGGGCATGAACAACGCTGGGGACATTTTTTAGCTTTCCATATTCAGTAACCTCTAGTTATCTCGGTGTCACACAGCATTCGGTGCAGTCTGTCTAAAAGTGTTTCCATGATCTGTCTAAAAATGCTAATCTCAGAGTCCTGCCTAAGATGAACTGAAGCAGAATGAGGCATGGGACACAAAAGAGTTAAACTATCTTTAAAAAATCTAGCTGGGCTCGGTGGCTTAATTCCAGCACTTTGGGAGGCCGATGGCTCAGCCTGTAATCCCAGTACTTTGGGAGGCCGAGGTTAGTGGATTGCCTGAGTGTGTGAGTTCGAGACCAGCTGGGACAACTTGGCGAGATCTCATCACTACCATAAATAAAAAATTAGCCAGGCATGGTAGCATGTGCCTGTAGTTATGGCTACTTGGAAGGCTGAGACAGAAGGATTGCTGGAGCCCAGATGGTTGATGCTGGAGTGGCTATGAGTATGCCACTGCCCTCCAGCCTGGGTAATAGAGTGAGACTCCAACTAAAAGAAAAAAAAAGAGTGTACTCTGGACTTAAAGGATTTGCTCATGCCTAATTAGCTCCATGTTCTATCGACTAAAACAGTTCTCTACAAATGTTACTAATATAGATTTTAAAGTTCAAATCACTTATCACATCTTCTGTCTCAACACATGACTTTATTCTATAACTCACTGAGGAAACAGTGTTCATTTGATAGATATTTCTGAACACCTTTGTGTATGTATAGTTTTGAAGCCTTGCAAGCTACCCACTCCATCTCCCTGTGCTTCTGTAACCCTAGTTTCAAATTACCTGGGTGTCTTGATGCCATTAGTCACACTTTATTCTCTTATTTGTCCTTTTGGTTTAGGAAGATATACCTTTTACTTTCTCTAAATCAACAAACATACATACAAATGGACAAAGGGGGGTAAGAAAACAAGAAGATTAAGAGAAAATCTCTTCCCATTCTCCTGAATGCCAGAGTCAGATCCAAAAGTCCATTCCAGTGGAAAACATCAGTCTGTAGGAGCAGACAAAGGAGACCCTCACTATCCAATACCTGCCTCCCTCTGGTCTCTTCTCTCTCTTCTTTTCAGGTGTCATCCCAAGCTTCAGACTGACTTATAGCCCCTCTGACATCCTGTCCAGTCACTTCCATGTGTTTGCATAAGGTCCCCTCTACTCCCTTAACTTGAAGTCCTCTTGTGCTTCACCCAGCCCCCTCTGCACTCTCAACAACATAAACACACCTACCACACACATACACAACACATACACGAATGCATATACATCTACCACACCACACACACAAACCTAGTCTCTCTCTTTCCCCAACAAAGATACATACCCATACATGCAAACCTACATATATAGACAAATACCGTACATACCACATAAACACACATCACATTACCACACATGCAAATACTCAGCCCCCACATGCAAATACTCAACCCCCACACAAACATACCTTATACACACACACAATCACAAACCATAATTCAATGTACATCCATCTCCCTATCCACACTCACCTGCAAACAAGTATACATACCTACACACTCACAACCATACCCATCCTTACTCCCAACAACACACTCACACACAGACACACATATGCCTCCTAAACACATAACTCACAACTGTACTTTCCCCAACAAACACACATAAACATGCACACCTATGTGTGTTTGCACACACAAAACCAGATACATGCACATGCTTATCATCCATAAAGCACATACTAACATAGAGACACAAACATCTCCTGAACACATGCATACCCAAATCTATTCACAGACCTTACACTCACCCATCAACACACACCTTCCCACATTTACATTATAGAATCATGCACACTGGTACACATATAATGACACGTATATGTTTTCCTCTGCATACTGACCCCACAACATAGATTTACAATTAAACACACTCATGCACATACCCCTGCCTACAAATGCACATATGCACAGGCACACTCACACATCTCTTCCACACATATACCAATATATGCACAAACACACAAACACCCCTCACACATGCACACAGACACACACAACCAGTATGACTTTATCTTATGTAAAATAAAATGCAAGCACTCCCACATTACCACATCAAAATGCACATAAACTACAAGGTTATGTTTGAGCAACAACAACAGAATTTCAGTCTGTAATATTACACATAAACATCTAAAATAAACATTGTGTGAAGGGAGAAGAAATAAGAGAAAAATAAATCGTTTTAAAAAATAATAAAAGTGAAAGCACAAGATATCAAACCTATGGGATTTTAGTAAAGTATCATCCAGAAAAAATTAACCACTTTATGATACATTATTTTTACAAAATGACGCAAAAGAGAAAACATATTAAATTTAAAATTCAATATAAATGCATTAAAAACATACAAAAACCACAAAAAGTTCAGGGGAATAGAACAATAAAGATAGAAGAAAATAATTAGATAGGAAAAGACATCTAATTTATCAATTCAAATGTTTGCTCCTCAAAAAAGTATAGATTAGCATCTATAAAATAAAGCAAAGACAGCCATTGTTTGTAAAATTGCACATATAATTTTAAAATAAGTTTTATAGTCATATGTCATATTTCTCAAAAAAATGGATGATTTTAAACAAAAATTAAAATTGAAAATGTTGGAAACATAAACAATTTAGCGATGAAAGACTTTGAGTATTATTTTTTAAAATCAATAAAAATTAAAACTAATATTCTCATCACTTAATTGAACCAGTTGGAAGTTATACTGATTAATCATGTTCTGAAATACACATCTTTTTAAAATAAAAATTAAGTAATTCTATAAATTATTTTAAATACTACACACAGAATACCTTTGCCTGAAATTATGTATTTCATAGCTAAATAATGTATTTCATAGGTTTTATAAAGTGCATTTTTTGCTCTTTAAAGCCTTTTAAAATAGGAAGAATTTATTTTAGTTTGTATCTCATAAGTACCTCACAGCAATAATGAGATAGTTATTACCTCCTCTTTATGTGAATATTTGGCTATTCATTTCTCATTCTTTCAGTTGATATATGTGCAATTTCATACTATGCACCTTGATTTTGATTGTCATTTCAAATATCTTTTAAAAAATAGTTCACTCTGATTCAGCATTGAAATAAAAAATTATATGCAGAAAGACATGGAAACAGAGTGAGGGGGAAAGTACATTTGATAGGCATGAAGGAAATAGCTATTGTTGAGAATGACCACTGCCAGTATAACCTGGGAAATTGGTGTAAGCAATTGAGGGGATGGTTTTAGGGGCAATCTGAAACACACTTTTAAGAAATAGAGTCTCACTAACACTCACAATGTGGTTCCTTCATTGCTATATTGGGAAACTACAGGTGAAATTATTATATTTTTGTCTAATATTCAATTCTCAAGAATACAGCCCAGATCTTTAGCTAGGTACAGGGTTTCATGGAATGAAAAATACATTTTGCAGACACTCTTCAAGGCAGGTCTAAAAGTTAACTAAAGAAGGACAAAATTATGGACTTCACAGCAACTTTTATGAATTTAGAGTCCATCATACTCAGTGATCTATCACAGAAACAAAGAACTAAGTATCACATGTCCTTACTCATAAGTAGACCCTGAACATTTATCATAATACCACATGAAAGAGATTGGCATTTTCTGGTCACTACCAGGGGAGGGGGGACAGGGGACATATCACTAATAAGGATACCTGATTCTAAACCAGGTGATGTGAGTACCAATGGGAGGTCCAAATTTCACCTGTACATTTATGTTCCTAACCCTGAATTGAACCCCAAATCTTTAAAATAAAAATAAATAAATAAGCAATTTGCAACCTCCAATAAATAGATAGATAAATTAATAAAAGCTATATAACTGAGTTATTTCCAGTGAGAGAAAAGTGGAAATGCTATGTGCAAGTTTCAGGAAATGTTTTTGGTGAGTAAGAATGTCTCTTAATTTTCCTTTGCCATATTAGATTACAGGGTAAAAACCAAATGCTAAGAATATTCAGATGACAAGACACAAGGTATCTGAGTCTCTAATAATTGTCAGGCCATCACACTATCCTTGGATTGCTATTGCAATGTTTCATTTACTAGAGAGTGAACTTAATTTCTATTATACTTAAGGATATTTTTCACTTGCAAAGCAATATTGACCTTAACTCATACAACACCAAAATGAATATGCTCTAGAATTAAGTTCTGCAGGTTATGAACATGAAATTCAAAAAATATGATTTTTCTTTATTGGTTATAATTAATCTTACTTATTGTCAATCTCTCTAGTGGTGTGTATGGGATATTACAGTACCTCTTCTGATTTAAGATGTACTTTTGAATAAATATCAGGCTGTCTCTTTTTCCAAGAGGTTCTTCTTCCCCTCTTCTTCTTTTTTTTTTCTTTTCCCAAACACTCTAAAGGAAGCTTAGTTTTCCTTACACAGTTGTGTGACTTTTTTACTAGAACCTCCATGATAAATCTAATCTCACCTGGTCACTAATTGGGACAATTAAGACCTTGGTATTATGAAAGAGAAACATAATTTTATTTAATTTCTCAACAATATTATCTACATTATACTTATAATATCATTCAATTTGAATTTTAATTGTTTTAGTGGAACATAATTTAAACACCCAGACAGGCAATAAGTTAATTATGGCCATTTGAAACATATTTATATCTTGGAGATATAAATTTGCTTAGGCAACAAAGAAAAACAAACAGCATTTCTTTAGCGTTTTCAGTCTGTTTTTGCTCCAAAATTGACAGATACCCTTTCCTATGAGTCTTTTGAATGTTGCAAACTGCTTCATAGGTACAGAATTGAAGGTATCAGACTAGAGACTCTATTACCATTGCATGGTTTTAACTACTTTAGCTTGCAAGAACATCCTTGATATTTTGTAGCAAGAGGAATATAAACATCTTGCAGGAAATTAAAGATGTGCAGTCACTGAGCTGTGATTCATAGTCCTTTTCATTCAGCTTGTAAAATGCTAGTTTATGACTTCGAGTTAATGCTTGTTAACATCTTGTCCTATGGATTCATGGTCATTCAATTTTAACTCAAACTTAAATCTAATTGATCCTTAGTAGAATTTTATTTAGAACAATGCACTGATTTTAATAGGAAGTTTGCAGGATCAGCAGGGAGAAATGTACATACGCATTGGAAGACATTCTTCTGAAAAAAAATCAATGTACAATGCGCATAATGTTTGACTTCAATTGGACAAATCAATAAGTTCTGGTTGTACGTGACTTTGTGACTTTAATGTTTATCCTAAAGAAGAGTAATATAATCTATTTTTTACATCTACATAAAATATAAAAATGTTCATGTTAATTCAAAGTACTTAAGGCACTTCTGTAATCCTTGGAGTATTTTTTTTTCCAATGTGACTGCAATCTCATGAGAAGAACTCTGATATTAGAGTAAAAAAAAAATTGTTTTCAAACATAGTTCTGCCATAGCTCTAATATTAGTGTCTCTATCTAAGAGAAGTCACATTCAACTGAAGTATTAAAAATCTGTTATTTTATTTTCTTAGTTAAGTTATTATCAATCAGTTTTTGAATGAATAATGCATGTCTATTGTACTAAAGTCAAAAAGTACAGACATTTAGGAAGTAAAATATTAGACTACTTTTAGCTTGTGGGTCAGCTAGTTATCTTCCTCAGAAAAAAACATGGTTAGAAGTTTCTTGTGTATTCCTATAGAGACATTTTATATGCAAAAAATGTAAGTATGAAACTAAATATTATCTATCAAACTATGTAAAGATGATGGTTTACTAAGCATTGTGCCACATCTTGGTTTTTTGCTTAAATGATCTTGGGGATTCTTTTTTTTAGCATACATATTAACCATAATTCTAATCCTGATAATGACTCAATTTTATTGTATGGAAGTATAATAATTTAATCAATTCTTTATTAATGTACATTTAGGTTATTTCTAATATTTTCCTATTCTAATCAATGTAACAAACAGTCTTTTGCATCCTTTTTCAGGTTCACCAGTGTGAATTTTAAACGCAAGCATATTCATTAATTTTATGTCTACAGTTAATACTTCATAGAATTTTTACCAACTTACATTCTCATCAATAATGTTTGAGAGTGGCCGTTCTTCCCACCACAACAAAACACTGCATCAAATTCCTTGATTGCAAATATAAAAATGGTATCTATAATTATTATATATTACCTTATCACAAATAAGTTTGGTCACCTTTTCTATTTTTAAAGGCTACTTAAACTTTCTAATTTTTTTCCCTCTTTTTGTGAAACAGAGTCCTATTATATTGCCTAGGCTGGACTAAAGAAATCACAGCTCAGAGACTGGTCTCAAGTAGTCCCCTTGCCTAACCCTCCTGAGTAAATCAGCCTACAGGCATGCACCACAGAATAGCTGGCTGAATTACTCTTATTCTTTGTTGAAGTAACATTTTAAAATACAGTATTCTATTAAGCTCTTTGTTTTTTTTCTCTTGCTTGGTATGAGATTTTTATATATTATATAAATTAGATGTTTGTATACACGTACTCACTCATAAGCAGACCCTGAACATTTATCATAACACTATAAGAAAGGGATTGGCAGTACTGGGACACTGCCAAGTGGGTGGCACATGACATCAGTAAGGGTACCTGATCTCAAACCAGGCAAAGTGGGGACCAATGGGAGGCCCAAACTTTACTTGTACGATGACCACTTGTGTACCTAACCCTAATTATACCCCATCGTTTTAAAATAAAAATTTAAAATATAAAAAATATACAGATTTCTACTAATTTTTCATTTACCTTTAAACTTTGCATCTGATGTTTTTCCATTTGAATTTTTTAACGTAATCACAAATACCAATCATTGATTTACTGTTTAGGTAACATGTCCACATTTTAAGGGCTTTTTCATTCTAGGATTTAGTTTTAAATTAACATCTGAAAAGATATTTTAATTTTATTTTTACATTTAAATATTTTCTCTATTAGAATTTATGTTAGTGTAAAAAAGAATATAAGAAACCCACTTTTTTGTTTTTCTTTTCTTTTTTGAATGGAATCATTTGCACTTTAGTTTTTAAAAAAAAATGTTATTATATAAATATGGGGTGCATTTCACGGTTAGGTATATAAATATTGATCATGCAGTACCCTTGTTGATGAGGTATTCCCCTCCCTCCCCTTGCAGTTTTCCTCAACTACAAATCCCCCCTCTCCACCCTGCTCCCCTGACAGTTTCCCACTACTACCAATCACTTTTTTACGGCATTATAATTGTTCAAGGTCAGTTTATGAGTGAGAACATATGGAACTCTGTTCTTTGGTTCTGTGATAAATCACTGAGTATACTCGTCTCCAAATCTATCCAAGTTGCTGCAAAGTCCATATATCTGTTCTCCTTTATGGTTTCTAATATTCCATCATGTATATGTACCACATTTTTTTTATCCAGTCCAGCTTCGATAGGCAGCATGGTTGGTTCCATGTTTTTGCTATTGTGAATAGAACTGCAACGAACATATGTGTACAGGTATCTTTTTTGTAGAATGATTTGAGTTACTGGGTATATTCCCGATAGAGGGATTGCTGGGTCATATGGAAGGTCAATTTCTAATTATTTCAGAAATCATAACACTGTCTTCCAAAGAGGTTACACTAGTTTGCATTCCCACAACAGTGTAGAAGTGTTCATTTTTCTCCACATCCTTGCCAGCATCTGTTGTTATTTGTTTTGTTAATGATGGCCATTCTTACTGGGATTAGGTGGTATCTCAATGTGGTTTTGGTTTGCGTGTCTCCGATGATGAGTGAGTACTTTTTCATGTGTCTGTTGGCTGCCCTTATATCTTCTTTTGAGAAGTGTCTATTTATGTCTTTTGCCCACTTTTTAATGGGGCTGTTTGTTTTTTTCTTTCCAGCACATAAGAGTTCCTTGTAGATCCTAGATGTTAGGCCTTTGTCAGATATACAGTTGGCAAATATTTTTTCCCAGTCTGTGGGCTGTCTCCCTACTCTCGCAATGGTTTCTTTTGTTTTGCAGAAGCTTGTCAGTTTGAAGAGTTCCACTTGTCTTATCTCTTATGGCATGGGCACTTAGGGTTTTGATCAGGAAGGAATTGAAAGACCTTTACAATGAGAACTACATAACACTGCTCAAATAAATCCAAGAAGTCATAAACAAATGGAAAAATATTCCGTGTTCATGTATAGGAAGAATCAACATTGTTAAGATGTCCACCCTACCAAAGGCAATCTACAGATCCAATGCAATACCCATTATATTACTAACATCATTCTTCTCAGACCTGGAAATGGTAATACATAAATTAATAGCCAAAACAATCCTTAGCAAAAGAAACAAAGCAGAAGGTATCACATTTTCAGACTTCAAACTTTACTATAAGGTTATAATAATCAAAACCGGATGTACTGCTTTTAAGAGGTGATTAGGTTATGAGTGTATTTCTCCTCCCAAATGGGATTAAATGCCTTCATAAAAGGACTTGAGTTGACAAAAAGATTTTGCCCTTTTTTGCCCTCTGCTTTCTGCCATGTTAGGATAGCACCTTCCAAGGTGTTATCTTGGAAGCAGAGACTCGACCCTCACTAGACAGCAAACCCACAGGTGCCTTGATTTTGGATTTCCCAGCCTCCAGAACTGAGAGAGAATAGATTTCTTTTCTTTATATATTAACAAATCTCAGGTGTTCTGTTATAGCAACACAAAACAAACCAAAATAGTTATTATAGATGAAGTGAATGACTGTACTCTGGGAATGACTATACTGAATCAGACACTTATCTTTTACATAGTTTGAATTGTGAAGACAGTATGTGACTATTGACTATATTGTAAGTTGCATCATGTTGAGGTTTTCAAGATATAGCATATCCATGGTGTAAGTTAGAACAATACTTCATATTGTAGGGGAGAAATTCAAGATTAGTTAGATAGGAGTGTTTCTAAATTCTCTACTAGGGCACTCTGATGGGCCTACTAGATTGAGAATCACTTTGTAAAATTTTCTGAAACGCTTGTGAGACTTACCCTGAAAAAATTCAGTTTGTAAGAAATTCCAATGCAGAGTCTGTATACAGAAAACTCTCTTACATCTTTCAGAAGTCTATTTTATCTCCTTTTGATTCACTGTATTTTAAATTATACTCAATCACAAAAAATGTGAATTTTATAGTGAGGCTTTGTGTATAGAATAACATTTGAAACTTTAAAACTCAATGAACTGTTTTCTAGCATTATCATAAACACCATAATTTTTGTGATTTCCCATGTTTATTGAGTCTCCTACCCTGACTGCTTTAGCAGATTTCCATACTTCCCAAGTGCTGCTCCAACCCCCTTTTTATCTGTGACCATATTCAAGGCAATGATTCTTGAAAGAATTCATCCAATAGTTCAATAACCACTTTTTGTGTCTGTCACTGTTCACCCCCTCTACTGAGAAGGAATGTTTTACTTGAGAACCCCATGGCCTTGTACTCTGCAATGCCTTCACCTTTGCTAGAAAGTTGTGATCACCTTGCTCTTGTCCTGCAGTCTTCTCTCAGTATCTGCTGGCTCTGTCAACACTGATAGCTTACACAGATCCCTTGCTTGGGGCTGAAACCTATGATGTTATAAATCTATTTGGTGTCTGGAGACAATGTGTAGAATGATGCTCTTTGATTTGTAACATTCTGTAAAATAACCACCATAATATTACCAATTTGAACCATTATTTGTTAGATTCTTGCTTAGATCCATATGTCCTAATACTAGAGAACAAATAGAGTCATCAGCCTCATCTGACCCAATCTACCTACTGAAACAGAACCCGCATTTTAACAAGATATCCAGGGTGTTCACTTGCATGTCAAAATTTAAGAATCTTGGTCTTAATAGATTCAGTTATTAAATTGTGACTCTGTGACTTTTCTTCTTTTTATCCTATAAATCAAAATGAAACAGTTCATGGACCTTCCTGGTTTCAGACTTATTGTGTGTTCAGCATTGTGAACTTCTCAGTAGGGTGTAAACTCTGTTACAGAGTCAAACTTGCTGTTTCTAGGCCTCTTTTCCCATTATGCTCCTTAGATCCTGATGTAAATTGATTTCTCCTAAACTACCTCTCCAGGTTCTCAAGCACACTTGAACTTGACTGTGTTTTAACAGAGGACCAGATCCTAACTGAAGCATTCTACTCTATTTGTATCATATGATATTTTTGCTCAAGGGTCTTTCAATATATGGCTCAACTTTGATTCAACAGAATGAATCCTTTATTGTAGGAGACTTCTGTTGTCTCTTAGTCAGCAGCAAGTCTTATACAAGGGTTTAATTAGTTACACGGAAACATGCATAAAACAGATATGGGAGAAATTGAAGTTAGACAGGATCTTTTAAAAATTCACATCAGGACATTCTCCTGTGCCTACTAGATTGAGAATCACTTAAGTTTTCTAAAAGTTTTTTTTGACTTATTCTAGGCAAATTCAGTTCATGAACTAGAAATGTTCTCAGAAACATAAAGGTACAACATTGCCAACTGTCTGACAGGCTAATTTATATCACTTATTAAAATATACTAAATATATGAGGGAGGATTCCCCCAAAATGGAATCATCTAGGTTTTGTTGTTGTTGTTGTCGTTTTATTAATTAATTAATTAATTAATTAATTTATTTATTTATTTAAGTTGGAGTCTCACTCCGTCGCCCAGGCTGGAGTGCAGTGGCCACTCCCGGCCACCACAGCCTCGACCCACTGGGCTCCAGCGATCCTTCCGCCTCAGCCTTCCTAGTAACTGGAATTACAGGTGCGCGCCACCACACCTGGCTGATTTTTTTTTATTTATTGTAGAGATGAGGTCTCGCCAAGTTGCCCAGTCAGGTCACGAACCCGCGGGCTCAGGCAATCCACTCACCTCAGCCTCCCAAAGGATTACAGGCTGAGCCACCGAGCCCGGCTTCATCTAGTTTTTTAGAAGGTGGGCCCCTTGTAGTACTGACTTCCTCGCCTAGGTAAGTGTTCTAAGAACCCATCAGTATTAGTGTATCAGCTAGCAATGTGATAGGCTTTATTCAGCTTCAGTGATTTTTTAAAAAAGATTCTTTCAACAAATTTTCTCATTTTATAATGGATGATTTATGCATCCAGTGGATGACATCTGTCCACTGACCATACAGTGATGAGTGTGCAGCAATTTTTTACCAAAATCTGTGTGACCTCTGTGCCTCATTCTCCCTATGCACCCAGTCTTGCCCCAAGCAACTTTTTCTGGTTTCACCAGAAAAATGTCCTCAAAGGGAAATGCTTTGCTGATGTAAAAGAAGCAAAACAAAAAAATGGCAGAAGCACTAAACAGCAACAAAATTTATGAGCTCCAAAACTGTTTTGAGCAGTAAAAAAATCATCTAGACAGGTGTATTGCATCAAACAGAGAGTGCTTTGAAGGTGACTGAAATTTAAACATGTAAAAATAAATACACAATTTTTTATAAATAAATTCCATTTTTTAGGGTCCCCCTTTTTATGTCAATTTGATTTCATATGACATTTAAAGAAGACTTTCTCAGGATTATCCTCTAAGTCTGCTATTCATTTGGATGTAGTTTTGCACATTAGCTGCTGACAATAAGGTCTTTGGATGTTTAAAATAAATAACAAATATTTATTTATTTATTAAATCATTAAGTGAAAAAATCTAATGATGGATCTAGTAATCATGTATTTTTTAAATTAAAAAACAAAATTTTAGAGCATTTTCAAGTTTACAAAAAATTGAGCAGAAAGTACAGAGTGAATATTGTTTTTAATTGGTACAATAATTTTATCTTCCAGCTTCTTTTTCTCCTTATTGAACGTTGCCTTTTTCTATATTCTACAACCAATACCACACAAATATGTAGCACTAAGCCAGAAAATGGTTGTATATTATGATCTTGTCTCAGTCTTATTTTCATCCTTATTATGATCAGCATTATCTTCACCATCAGTGTTATCATCAACATCATCATCAAATTGTCTTTATCTTTTACTATTTCTTCAGAAGTCTGATGGAAATTCTTACACTATTGAATAATAAGCTTGCCAGATGCCTTATTTATATACCCTTCTATTGCTCATAGTATCTATCTATCCAAGAAGCAATATTTTAACAAACAATGATCTAATTGAAAAAAAAAATTGGAAAGTAATCTCAGTAAATGAAAACTTCATTTTAATGTTAATCCAGGTTTCTAAAGGCACACCACAGAACTGATCAAACAAATGGCTGAGCAATGATGATTTGAGTTTTGCTACACAACACCACCAGCACCCTGAGCTATGACTTAAATCTCCATGCAATCAACTAGTCAAATAGATTCAACAAACAAAAACCAGCTGACTGACTATGCAGCAGCCTATGAAAATGAAACACATAATTTTTTTTCTAATTGTCAAAAGTTGAAACTAAAAAATTCAGGATACATTGTAACAGGTAGTCATTAGCTGACTTGTAATCTCTGTAACTACATGATGCTTTCATTATTAGAAATCGTTTTCTATTTCTGCCTTATGATGTTGGACGTATACTTGGCTTCAAATTATTGAGTATATGTGGATACAGATCTAGAATTAATTTATTTTAAATAGACATCAATAAATTGATAGGCCACTATTTGAAATGAGTTAATTCTGTGCACAATTTCTCATAATTAGAGGGAACAATAAGACTAAAGGGCTAAACTGAGTAAAAAAGGACATGATCTTGGCCTCACTCAAAAATTCAGCTTCATTGAGGACTGGGCCATGACACTAAAGTAAAGGAATGACAGCATATCCCTAATGGACACATTGGTCACAAAGTGGAAGAAAGTCTTGATTTTTTTTTTTTTTTTTTGAGTTGGAATCTCACTCTGTCGCCCAGACTGGAGTGCAGTGGCCGCTCCCGGCCACCGCAATCTCGACCTGCTGGACTCCGGCAATTCTTCCGCCTCAGCCTTCCAAGTAGCCGGAACTACAGGCGCGTGCTACCACGCCCGGCTGATTTTTTGATTTATTGTAGAGATGAGGTCTCGCTGCCCAGGCGGGTCTCGAACCCGCGGGCTCAGGCAATCCACTCACCTCAGCCGCCCATAGGCGCGGGATTACAGGCTGAGCCACGGAGCCCAGCTGAAAGTCTTGATTTTTTAAAAATGAAGAAACATGCCTGAAGCAGGATGAGTGTGGTGGGAAGATAAAATAACTCAGTCACTTTGGAAATAAGCTGGCAGTTTATCAAATAGCAAAACATAGAGCTACTGTATTACCTATGCCTGGAAATATACCCAAGAGAACAGAAAACACATGTCCACACAAATCTTACATACACATAATTATGAGTTATTGTGCATATTATAATCAATAGTAGAAACATCATTTACTATAGTCAATACTTGTTACAGTCAATAGTAGAAGCAGCTCAAATGTCCATCAACTGATTAGTAGATGAATAAAATTTGGTCTATCCATACAATGAAATATTATGCAGTCATAAAAAGAGAATGAAGTACCAAGATATGCTACATGTGCTGTGATGTACTATGGGTGAACCTTAAAAATTATGCTAAGTGAAAGAAGCTAGGCGCAAAAAGCCATATATGGCATGATTCCATTTATATAAAATGTCCAGAATAGGAAAATATTTTAAAAGAAAGTACAGTAGTTATTTCTGGGACTGAGGAGAAGTGGGAGTCGAAAGTGACCACTAATGGATAAGGGATTGGTTTGGGGGATGACAAAAATGTTCAGAAATTAGATAGTGATGATGGTTGCACAATCTCATGAATAAGCTAAAAGTCACCAAGTTGTACACTTTAAAAGGTTAGATTTTATGTGAGTTATAAGCTCCTAAAAAACAAAAGTAGAAATAAAGACTTCCTAAGACAAAAAGATGAATCTATTATATTAATTTTATAGTTATTTTTGTTTATAATAGGATTAAAGACTGGATTTTGATTAAGCAATATTTGCTTAGAATTACCTTTTATATTCTTTTACAGGTCACAGTATTATATGGAAAATTATATGATTTTTTGTCTTTACATGAATAAAGATGCAGAATCAACTGCCTTCTGGTATTCTCATCAATGTCCTTTGTTTCTTCTAACTTTTACTTCAAGTGTATTGAGAAACCCAAGAAGATAAACATGTTACCAATACCACTGGTAGATAATCTCAAAGCCACAGAAAGGAAGAATGAATCAATGGATAAGACAAAAGAGAAAGGAGGTGTTTGGAATTGATTCACTAAGGCCACACAGTATAGACACACTTCTTGTTTTTATCTACAAACCCATATTTTAGGGGGTCCCTACCCCCTAAATCTGTGCTGTTTATAATTCCACCAGAAGATCTTACTGTACTCTTTGCATAAGAGCATAGTTGTTATAGTTATTAAATAATTTATTGTAAGTTAACTTTTTGATGTGTTGATAGTTGTTTAGCTAAAAATAAGACTTGGGCATCTTATTCTAGAAGCTTGAAGAAGAATAGACAGATACCAGGAAGAAAAGCCTAAGATATTCTATGCCTATATCACAGTTTTTTTAGTGGAGACTTTGACACCCTTCATTAAAACTGGAGCATAAACTATTTTTATTACTAGTGCTACAAAATTTAAATTGCTCTCCAGGATGCCATTTTCACTTAAGATAATTTTGAACAACTGCCATGGAAAGTCTGTTCTTGACCTACACGTCGGAGAAAGGTTTCTTATTCAGAGGGCATCTTGTTTTGTACCATATGACTCCACTCTCCCAACCAGAACCGACTGAAATAGCACTAGTGGGCTGGCGAGGGAATGAATGGTACCTCAGAATGAGAACTCGGTGACTGACTTGTGTTACCTACAGAGGGATGATGTTACAGAAAAGTCTGATTTGCTCCAGGGAGTTGTCAGAATAAAAAATAAAAAAAAGAAATTCTAGGGCTTAGAAATCAACAAATGTTTGTTTCTGAGGGCATAATTATTAATGAGTTGCTGTTAAACGTTGACAGTTTGTGGTACACTAATGAAGTCATTGATGTACCCTGAATTCCTGTCTATTTCTCCCTAAAGTCTATTTGCATAAATCCTGAACTCTTTTTTGATCTCCCCACATCTCCATATAGATATCCTTAAACCCCTTTTACTGAAGTACCTTGAATATGTTCCTATACTTTACCAGGTAAAACAACTTAACTAAGGTAGTCTTCAGGAGTCAGGTCAGAAAGCAAGAGAGTGATATTGATCCATTGCCGGCTTCTCTTCAAATATGTTGAATATAATAATTAGCGCAAGCACCCTATGGAGCAAACAGGCTCTCATCTCAAAATTACCTTTAGCTCTCTGCTACTGATTTTGACTCTACACAGACTGAAGTGGAAACAAGGAGATGAAAATGTTTGGGAATTATGTAAGGTCCCTTTATGAGATTTAAGCTAGAATTTCAGGATTTGGCATAGAATATCTGCCAAGAGCTTGCATAAGTTACAAACAACAGAAACTAGAGCCATGAACAAATTCATCCAAGTCAGTTCCAAGCCATGTAAATAGATGTACCAGTTCTGTACACTTTGATGTTTCAAAAACAGGATTTTAATTTATCTCTCTCTTTCCCATAATAAGCTTGAATTATTATATAATAAAGAAGCATATTATAAATTACCATATTATATAATAGATATAAATATTATTTTAAAGCTATATTTGATAATGTACTATTTTTTCCTCTCCCTATCTCAGACAAATCAAAATAGGGAAAAGATGTTGGTGTAAATTTAAGTGATAATAATGTAAGGTATTCTCCCCAACTAGATATTTCTCAGCAATGCTAAGAAATAATGAGCTTTGACTTTGATTTCATGATCAATATTTACAAAATCAAACAAATGGTCAATTAAAATTTTTGAAAGAAGAAAGGAAAGACATAATTTTCTTTTAAAGGAAAAATGAAAGGCCAGAACCTCAAGTCTTAACTAAATGATGTAGTTGGTGGATTTTGTTGTTTAGTTTAAAATAGGCCGGGCATGGTGACTCAAGCCTGTAATCCTAGCACTTTGGGAGGTTGAGGCAGAACGATCGCCTGAGCTCAGGGTCTTGAGACCAGCCTGGGAAACTTGGTGAGACCACATCTCTACAATAAATCAAAAGTTCCAGATACTTAGAAGGCTGAGGTGTAAGGATTGCCTGAGCCCAGCAGGTGGAGGCTGTGGTGGCTATGAGCGTGCCACTGCACTCCAGTCTGAGAGACAGAGTAAGACTCTGAATCCAAAAAAAAGGTCAAAATATTGATTCTGGTATCTGAGTACAGAGACTGTCCTCAATATAAATAGTATGTGCCAGAGAAAAATGCACAGAATATGAAATCAACTGGCCAGGGTACGAAACCCTTTCTACTACTCACGACTAGGATGTTTTCAAGAGATATCAATCAACTTCCTAATTTGAGTAGGTAAGATAGATGACAGATAGATAGATATATAGATAGATCAATAAATCATGGTTTCTAAATTATATTCTATATTCTAAATTGTATTCTACCACCATATAAAATTTAGTGAAAATAGGAGATCACTTTTTTATGGTTACCATTTATTTATTTTTTGAATTGAGAGATAAAATTATATGTATTTATGTATACAAAATGTTTTTAAGTATACTTACATTGTGAATTGGTTGTGATAGTTTAACTAACAAATGCATAACTCTACAAAGTTATAATTATCCACTAAATATCCACTTTGTGAGCATTTTCCAAGAATACAGTATATCATTAGCTATAGTCATGACAGTATAAAATAGGTATCTTGAACTTATTCCTCCTAATCATAATTTTATATTTCTTGACAAATAAGACATTTAATTTTAAAATTCTTTAAAGAGATAAAAGACAGAGTAATGTTGTTGCTTTTTTAGACAAATTCTGAAGTTATAGAATTAATTTCAAATAGAGGAATAAATAGACAATAGGTGCCAAGGTTTACATCAACAGAGCAGAGACAACTGGACCAGGAAGCTTCCCACCTGTTTTGAGCTCCAAATCAGTTCATTAATATTAACTGCAAAACAAAGGCCATAAGCTCTGGGGCAGGTGATAAGACAAACTGACATAACGAGCCAGGAGGGTTGGCTGAACAACAAATAGATCAAAGTCGGAGACAGAGAAAACCATAAAGCCCATGCCACTGAGCACTGAAACAGCTGGTTAGTGCTGGAAATCAGGATGAACAGGCACTGAAACAAGAGTTAATGCCAGAATGATGCCACAGACACCTGACTTTGCCCAGAAGTTAGGCTGCATAATGTGGAATAAATATTTATTGACTACCTGACTGAATGAGTGAATGTTGATAAAGACTTACCCAGCTAAGTCAACCAATGAAATAAAGAACTTCTGCTTGGAAAATGAAGCTGAAATGTCATGTTAAATTATATAATTCATGAAAGAATATAGTCAATTCAATAATAACCAATGACAATTCTATCATTAATAATAATGGTGGCAGTGATAGGTATAAAGCTACTATCTAGCGAGTACTTACTGTATAGCAGACACTACATGCATGATTATGTATTATCTTTATCTAAACTCTCTTAAATAGGTGACATTATTTTGGCCCCATTTCTTCAGGCCTAGAAAATTTAGTGACCTTCCCAAAACTCCAGCCTGCAAAGTGGCATGGATAGAATTGGATTCAGATGTGACTACTTTCAAAATAAGCTCTTAGGACTTGAAATCACCAGTATGACTTTCATCAACATAAAGTTATTGAATAGCTGTTCTGTTTCAGTCTATCCTGAATGCTTTTCAAGAAATTAATAGTTAAGACACAGTGTTTTTTTCCAAGGAGATCCTTATCTCATGTATTCTAAGAAGAAATGATGTAAGTATGATACAACTTTTAGGGTAATACTTGATGTGATAAAGGCTAATACTTAATGTTTTGGGGTTTTGTTTGTGGTTTTCTCCTTTTGTTCTTTGTTTCGGTAGGGGAAATATGACACTTAAAATGTACGGTGGTCCCTCTCTAATCCATGGTTTTACTATCTGTGATTTCAGTTACTGGTGGTCCACCATGGTCTCAAAACATTAGATGGAAAATTCCAGAAATTAACAATTCCCAAGTTTTCAGTTGCATATTATTCTGAATATGATAATAAAACCTCATGCCATTCCACTTTGCCCTGCCTAGGACAGGACTCATCCTTTTATCCATTATGTTCTCATTACATATACCATTCTTTTGCTAGTCACTTAGCTGCACAGTTAGCAGTTTAACAGATCACAAGAAGAGTACCATGGTACAGTAAGATATTGAGAATGAGAGAGGTCACATTTACATAGCTTGTATTACCTTGCTTTATTTTATTGTATTTTATTGTTAGCCACTGTCAATCTTAACTCTAATTTATAAATTAAGCTTTATCACAGGTATGTGTATGTAGCGTATAAAAAACATAGTACGATGAGAGACCCCAAGGAACTGAATTTTATTTATAAAAAATTGTGTATTTATTCTTGCACGTTTAAACTTTAGGCACCTTCAGCGTACTCTCTGTTTGATGCAATACACCTATCAATATGCTTTTTCCACTGCCCCCCAAAATTTTGAACTTGTCAATTTTGATGCCTTTTAGTGCTTCTGCTGTTTTTTGTTTCACTTCTTTCACATTGGCAAAATATTTCCCTTTGAGGACTTTTTTTTCATCCAGTGAAACAAACAAACAAACAAAAAGTCACATGGGGAGATAATGGGTGAATAGGGAGGGTGGGGCATGGGAGTCATGTCATTTTTGGTGAAAAACTGCTGAACATTCAGCGCAGTGTGGGCAGGTGCATTGTCACGGTGGAAGAACCAGTCACCTGTTTGGCATAACTCGAGATGTTTCTTTTACACACTGTGACTCAACCTTCTCAAAACTTCCAGATAAAAAACTTTGATAAAAAACAGGAACAAATTCCAAGTGTACTGCAAGGGGATCACCCTTCCAAAGATAATTCCGTGTTTTCATTTTGGGGGTTCCCTCCTAGTATATAGAGGACTCAGTTCTATTCATGATTTCAGGTATTCACTAGGGGTCTTGGAATGTAAGCCCCACAGACAAGCTGGGATTGCTATACTTATCCATATGTTTACATTCTGTTTTTCTCTCTAGGAGATTTTATAAGCATTTTAAAAACTGAAATATAACTCACATGCTATAAAATTTGCTTTTTAAAATTTACAATTTAAACACAGTAAAAAATAAAATACAGTATAAAATAATGTATACTTTTCAGTGTAATAGTATATCACAAAGTTGTGAAATCATTCTCATTCTCTAATTTCAGGACATTTTGTAATTCCAGCAAAAGTCAAAGTTTGATTTTGAATTTCATCATTTCTCAATTTGTAAAAGCAATGAAACACTTTTTCAAAATACTTCTAGCACAGAAATTTAGGATAAAAGACATCTTGAAGCAGAATTGTTTTAGCTGAGTCAGGGGAATGGAGCCCTAGCCGTACTTACTTCTCTCTCCTCTGTATTGTTTGCAGTTCATTCTGGATAGCACTGAAGTAGTTTGATTATAGGTTATTTTATTTTCTCCTATTTGATAACTTTTTGCAAAGAGAGTTGATTACATGTACAATCAGAGGTGCTTATTAAAAAATAGCTTTTAATTAACTCCACTCATAAATCATTTACAATACACACAGATTGATAATAGCCAGATTTATTTTTAATCTCCAGCAAAGTATACAAGTAGGAATCAATCATGCCAACTTAACAGAGAAAGGCTCTCTAAAAGAAAATATTTATTTGTGGATAGGATATTGCAAGTGGAGGATACACACATCAGAGTAAATTATATGCATATTCAAGGGGGTGAGGGAAGACACAGGTTTTCAAAGTTAAACAGAGGAGGGTTATATCAGTGTTTTAAGATAGTTATTCTTGGCTACCAGGATCAACAACAGGGATGACACCAATCTACAGTTAGACAGGAGAACACTTTCTTCATAGTCCTCCCATCTCTGTTTGTCAAGATTTCTTTATTTTTCTTCCTTTTTT